>NW_006922028.1:455245-484841 GCF_000298275.1 Orycteropus afer afer | reverse complement strand
TTAGGTTAATTCTTAAGTCCTACCACCACAGGAATCTGCGGGAGCGCTGTCTCTTTAAATATCCAAAAACAGTCAAGCTGCTGTTTAATCCTACAAAATTCTGCCCAGGTTCTTGTCTCTCATTCAACCCCTTGTCCAAGCTAGAAACTATCCTTGACTCCGCTTTCCCTCTCACTGTCCAAATTTAAGTGCTATAGTTCTATGAATTGTATTTCCTGAACACAGGAATTGACTGAATACCCACTGAGATGTTTCAACAAATGAATGTAATGCTGGAAGTCCTCACTCACCTATGCTAAGAAATTTGGAAGACAGCTACCTGTCCAACTGACTGGAGGATATCCGTATTTGTGCCCATTCCAAAGATGGTTGATTCAAAAGAATGCAGAAATAACTGAACAATATCATTCATATCACATGCAAGTAAAATTTTGCTGAATATAATTCAGAAATAGTTGTAGCACTACATAGACAGGGAACTGCCAGAAATTCAAGCTGGATTCAGAAGAGGATATGGAATGAGGAATATCATTGCTGATGTCAGATAGATCTTGTCTGAAAGCAGAGAATACAAGAAAGATGTTTACCTGTGTTTTAGTGACCATGCAAAGAAATTTGACTGCGTAACAAATTATGGATAAAGTTGCAAATAATGGGAATTCCAGAACATTCTGTTTTACTCATGAGGAACCTGTACATAGACCAAGAGGCAGTAGTTTGAACAGAAGAAGGGGATACTGCATGGTTTAAAATCAGGAGAGGTGTGTGTTGGCATTGTATCCTTTCACCATACTTATTCAATCTGTATGCTGAGCCTATAATCTGAGAAACCAGACTATATAAAGAATAAAGTAGCATCAGGATTGGAGGAAGACTCATTAACAACCTCTGATATGCAGATGACACAACCTTGCTTGCTGAAATTGAAGAGGACTTGATGTACTTATTGATGAAGATCAAAAATCACTACCTTCAGAATAGATTACACTTCAACAAACAAAACAAAAATCCTTACAATTGGACCAAAAAGCAACATCAGGATAAATGGAAAAAAAGCTGAAGTTGTCAAGGATTTCATTTTACTTGGATCCACAATAAACACCCATGGAAACAGCAGTCAAGAAATCAAATGATGCCTTGCATTGGGAAAATCTGCTGCAAAAAGAACTCTTTAAAGTACTAAAGAGCAAAGATGTCACTTTGAAGACTACGATGAGTATGACCCAGGCACTGCATTTTCAGTCACCTCATAGGAAAGTGAAAGCTGAACAACGAATAAGGAAGACTGAAGAAAAAGTGATGCCTTTGAATTATGGTGCTGGCGAAGAATACTGAATATACTATTGACTTCTGGAAGAAAGAGAAAATCTGTCTTGGATGAAGTACAGGCAGAATGCGTCTAGAAGCAAGGATGGTGAGATTTCTCTGGAGAAGTACATCATGCTTGGTAAAGCAGAGGGTTGGTGAAAAAAAATTAAGATCCTCAATGAGATGGATTGACATAGTAGCTGCAATAACGGGCTCAAAAATAGTTACAACTGTGAGAAAGATGCAAGACCTGGCAGCATTTCACTCTTTTGTACATAGGGTTGCTATGAGTCAGAACTGACTCCATGGCACCTAACAATAACAACCACATGCAGTCCCCAGATTATGAATGTGCAGTTTGCACACAACCCCAGTAAAGTCTATTATATTAAAATTTCAACCTACATACAATGGTTCATAATAACAAACAGGTACTACTATAATACATCAAAACATTATTATTGTTATTATTCTATTATTATGTTAAAGATGTTTTCAGTGTATCTGGAAGTGTTTCTTTAATGCTTTCCATCCACAGAAAGGTACCTATATACCACATACCAAGACAAACTGATGTTAGATCCAAACCATACCTGTTCTGACTTACATACAAATTCAACTTAGACAAACTTAGGAGTAGAACTCATTCATCATCCAGGGACTGCTTGTATCTCAAAAACCTGTTCACTTTCTCTATCCTTCCTACTATTTTGTGAGTTTAGACCAACGTCACCTCTCTATGGATTACTATAGCAGCTTTTCTAACATACCTCCCTGACTCCAGTGTCAGGGTATTTTTGATATTATTTTCCCAGCTTAAAACTCACTCACTTCATGGCTCCTAATGATCTCAAGATAAAGTCTAAATACCTCGCAAAACTTATTCTCTGCTTGACTTCTCCAGCCCTGTTTCTTAGCACTCTCTCTTTAGCCACACTACCCTTATTCAGTTATTTGGCTACTCTGAGAACTTCTTCCTCTTCCTGCAGCTTTCTTCATTCTGCTCTTCAACTGGCTAATTCTTATTTATCGTCAGGTCTGTGTAACAATTTCCTTCTATTAGAACGCATTTCTCAAACCCCAAAGCTGAGTTAACTTGCCCTACACATGTTATGTGCTGTCGAGTTGGACCCGACTCATAGTGACCCCTCCTTGGGTTTCTGAGGCAGTATCACTACGGAAGTAGATTGCCCCATCTTCCTTCCGAGGAGTGGCTTGTGGGTTTGAACCGCCAGCCTTCTGGTTAGCAGTCAAGTGCCTTAGCCACTATGCTACCAGAGCTCCTACTCCCCCAAAAAAGAGCTTACAACAAAACCAGTTGCTCCTGAGTAGACTCTGACACAGGACAAGCCCATGTGTACCACAGGAGATCTATGCTCCGTAGGCCTCCCAATGGCTGGGATCATTCAGGACCAGAAATCTCAGGCTTTCTTCCAAGGTGCTTTCTGGTTGCTAGCTGAGCTTTTGCTCACCCCAGGGACCTGATAATTATCCTACCATAGCACTTACCATACCATCTCTTTACTATTTACCCTACTGGATGCCCTGTTGGTAGTGTTACATCTGTCTTGTTTACTGTGGTCTCTCCAGTACCTTGCACAGGTGATGTTCCAAAGTATTTGTAGGAGAAGCACAATTGCTCCTCACTTATTAACATGGTTAGGTTCCAAAGACCAGGTCATAACGCAAAAATGGAGGATAACCACATCATATCACAAAATGGAGGATGATTACATGACTGCCGAATTACATCATTACATATCTGCGAAACCACTGAGAATCATGGCTCAGCCAAGCTGACACATTATCTTAACCATCAAAGCCAATGTTAACCTTCACTAAGCATGCTGGCGTTCATTACTGCCAGATGTACATCATTAAGGAGCAAAAAAGTTGGATAGTAGATTTTTTACTATTGTCCTAAATGGGAAATGTCAGATAAAGAAAAAGTCAATAAATGAGGAATAGATGCATCATCAAAAATGTTTCTTAATCTGATTTATTATAGGAAAAATAAAGACATATGAATGAGACAAGAATAATATACAGTAATACTATATACCCAATATTAAAAACATTTAGATGTGAATACTGTATTACCACTCATATATACTTTAGCAACTGCTAACACTGTCTAGGCCTACTGATTAGGACTATTTACATATGACCTTTGTTTTCAATTCTATAAAAAACTTGTAACCCTGGGGCTGACTGAGAGTTAGTTTAGTAACAATGTATTACTTTGACTCACAGAATCCTTTTTGCTAATATATCTCACTATAAATTTAAAATTCAAATGTCATCTGTGTTAATATACTCATACTTTATGGAATCTCAAACTCCAAATTAAGTAATTGCAAGCTATGTATTCCAAAATTTGGAAGTAGTAGTTGCCTCATGAGTAGAAGGAGAAAAGGAAACAGACTGTCCTGCTTCTCTCCATTTTGATTTAAACAACTTTCCAAAACTACCATTAATGACTAATTGTCATTTTAGGTATTTATACACACACATAATCATGTGTATCCAATTAGGACAGGTACACACATACTAATATACATCAATAAACATAATGCTTACTGTAGAGCACAATATTATTGTTAAAAGAGGCTTTTCCAAACTGATCACGGTCTCTACTTTCAGAATTAAATAAACAACAACAACAAAAAGATCACCATGTTGTTTCCCACAAGTTGCAATGGAAAGAATACCAATCCTTGCTCCCTGCTTGCCCACTACTGTGCTCTCAAAGAAGTGATTCTGTGTGGAGCTCAGTGTTTCAGTCAAGGAAGGTAAGATCCTCTAGAGTACCAAAGCACCAGTGCGCTGAGAGAAGCCCAGCGGAAGTCAGTGCAGTGGGAGGAGGACAGATGTGATGGCCAGACAGACCTGAGTTCAAATCCTAGGTGAGGTACACAGGAGCTGCAACACCCCAGGCAATTCACTTGACCTTTCTGGGACTCAGTTTCCTATGTGTAAAGTGGTACTGCCCACCACTGAGTAAACACTCAACAAAAGGTATGCTGTAATTACTTGATTTTCTCCACGCTGGATTTACAATATCAGATAAAGGAGACAAAATTTATTCAAAGGTGAGATTTAAAAGTCTACTTATTGATTACTTTAATCATAGATTAAGCTACACAGAAAAGCAGTAAATTGACTATTCTCAGAACAAGAATGAAAAACTCATTCTATTGACAGAAAGAAAGGAGCATATATTAAGAGTGTAACTGAGAAGCTGTACTACTTTTTTTTTTTTTTTTAATGTGGAGTCTCAAGTGTTGTCTAGAGAAAAGAGAACCCAGGAATCTGAACAAAATGTCTCTAATGATTGTTGTCCATGGCTATGAAAAACCAGGACCAAAACAGAGATACTCACAAATTAGTTAGTGAGAATTTTGGTGTAAAGATTAAGGTAGACAATGTAAATGTAAGGTACACTATAAAGGATAAAAACCAAAAACCAAACCCACTGCCATCGAGTTGATTCCAACTCAGAGCAACCCCCATTGGGTTTCCAAGGTGGTAAATCTTTATGGAAATAGATTGCCTCATCTTCCTCCAGCAGAGCAGATGGTGGGTTTGAACCACCAACCTGGTTAGCAGCCAAATATCTTATTGTTATGATGGAATAATAATACCTGATCCCTCCTTGGGTTTCTGAGGTGGTATCACTACGGAAGTAGATTGCCCAATCTTCCTTACAAGGAGAGGCTGGTGGGTTTGAACCGCCAGCCTTCAGTTAGTAGTCAAATGCCTTAGGCACTACGCCACCAGAGCTCCCAATAATTGTTAAATGCTGTATCCTTTATACAGAGTTCTGGCAGTGCACTGGGTAAGTTATTAGGCTGCTTACCAGTAGTTCAAACTTACCAACTGCTTCATAGGAGGAAGATGAGGCAATCTACTTCCATAAAGATTTACCGCCTTGGAAACCCAACGGGGGTTGCAATGAGCCAGCACTGACTCCATCATGGTGAGGTTTGGGCATTATTCACGGAAACAGATACACCTACAAAACACTAGTGGAGGTTTTATAATCAATTAAGGGATCAAATTCATGTGTAAATTTTAAGGCAAATTTATATGTTAAAGCAAAGGAATATGAACATAGAACATCTAACTTGGGGATTTGTTGTACAACAATAGGAAACTCTGGAGTGCATTAGATATATCAGACACTGTTTTATGGTCACCAATGTGTTCTGTACCCCTGTGGTTGAAGACAAGATGATCTCACATGGAGGTGGAGGAAGCACCTTCCCTCCCTGCCATTTGGTTTAAAACCTTGAATTTGATACCTTGAATCGGTCCTTGAAGTGCTGTCTGCAAAAATCCCCGTGTTTTAGAAACACTAGCAATACAATGGTGATGCATGAGATTTTAAATCAATCAAAAGCATTTCTGTCTGAGATAGCTTTCAAGCAATTCTACTGAGAGCCAAAGGCCCACAAATATGTTAACCAATCATGAGACTAGACAGCATTCTCTCTTCTTGCTATGATGTTGTTATGTGCCATCGAGCTGGACCCAATTCATAGCGACACCTCCTTGGGTTTCTGAGGCAGTATCACTACGGAAGTAGATTGCCCAACCTTCCTTCCAAGGAGCGGCTGGTGGGTTTGAACCGCCAGCCTTCTGGTTAGCAGTCAAGTGCCTTAGGCACTATGCTACCAGAGCTCCTACATTTTCTCTCAGGAATTCTAAAATGTAGCAGCTAGTGCAGGGCAGGGCCGGGGAAAGATGATCTGTTGAAGTGTCAGAAGTAATGTCTGGAATTCACCTCTCAAGATTCCAGGAACCAAGAGCTGCTCAATCCAAGCTAATAGCCAATCAACTCTTGCTGATTAAGGTGGATGAGCCATCTGACCTGTGTAATATATATAAAATTCCATCTCTGCTACTCTTCTGCTGTCTATCATAGTGCCATTAGCACTACTTCTCCCTGAAAGCACAAAAGGATGGAAGATGATTAACAGCATGAAAAAAGAAAAAGGAGGGGGCTAAAAATTAATACCTAATTACCTGTGGAATATTTGGTAATGAAATCCTAAACTGCTATTTCCACATCAAAGAGATACCCATATGCAGAGATTTTTGTGCAAAACTTTAATCCAGAATACAAGCAACCAGAGTAGCTATGTATTCTTGACAAACAAAGAATTTTTAACTAGTTAACTCAGACAAACATGTGGCATTATAGTTTGTCAAACATTTTGCCAGCCCCAAAGAAGTCCCTCTTAATGCCAAAATTCTAGTGGCTTCACCATAAGAAAGCTGAGAGTGTAATTCTCCAGATCACAGGTGGGTGGAGAACTCCAACCACAGAAACAAATACACTGAATCCCAGACTTAGAGGCATATTGTAATGGGACTACATTGAAGAAGTATTAAGAAATAAACAGATGATAACAGTATCTCCTCTCCTCAATTCTCTGCAAAGAGCAACCATTTTTAAACCATATGTTTGTACTTTCATACAGGTATACCTCATTTTATTGTGCTTCACAGACATTGTATTTTTTTTTTTTTTAACATAAAGGTTTTTGTGGCAACTCTGCATTGACCAACTCTATCAGCATCATTATTTCAACAGCATGTGTCCACTTCATGTCTCTGTGTCACACTTTGGTAATTCTCACATTTCCAACTTTTCATAATGCTATTTATAGACTTAGGAGCTCTGGTGGCATAGTGCCTAAGGCATGTGACTGCTAACCAGAAGGCTGGTGATTCAAATAGATGTATACACAACATAGTATATACATAACTTTTATAAGTACTGGGAAAACAAAAAATTTGTGACTCACTTTATTGCGATATTCACTTTATTGCAGTGGTATGGAACCAAACCTGCAATGTTTTTGAGGTAAGCCTATATTTCAACTCTCACCCAAACCCTGCCATTGAGTCGATTCCAACTCATTATTATCTAAAGGTAGAGCAGAACTGCTTTACAGGGTTTCCAAGGCTATAAATCTTTCTGGAAGCAAATTGCCTCATCTTTCTCCCACAAAGTGGCTGATGGGTTCAAATCGCTGACCTTTTGGTTAGCAGTCAGATGCTTTAACCATGCTACCAGAGCAACTTGCATTTCAACTCATCATCCAAAAATAAAAAAGGAAGCCAAAGCAAATACTTTGCCATCAAATCAATTACAGCTTACAGCAACCCAACTGGACAAGCACTGGGTAGAACCTGCCCTGGATGCTTTCCAAGCCTGTAATCTTTACAGTAGCAGACTGCCATATCTTTCTCCTGCAGAGCAGCTGGGGCGTTTGAACCACTGATATCTCAGTTAACAGCCGAGTGCTTAACCACTGAGCAAGCAGGGCTCATCAATTCATCATACTATGCTATAAATTGGAATAGAATTCCTTTCCAAATCTATATGATTATAGTTATTTTTTTTTTCAATCCATTTTCAAAACATTTAACATGGCATGGGAAATAAAGAGAAATGTCCTTTGACTTAATTTTTCCTATTTTCCTTACTTAGAATTGCAAGTAGATTTAAAATTCTAAGATTGAAAAATATAGACTCCACATCCATAGTTCATTGCAGTACTATTTACAATAGCAAAAAGATGGAAGAAACCTAGATGTCCATCAACAGAAGAATGGATAAGCAATGGATACACATGATGGAATACTATGCAACACTAAAGAATAACGCAGAATCTACAAAGCACCACATAATGTGGATGAACTTGGAGGACATTATACTGAGTGAAATAAGTCAATCACAGAAAGGGAAATATTGTATTAGTTCATTATTGTAAAAAGTCAAGGGAAGGTTTATATAGGTAAGCAAACTTTCTTTGTTGGTTCCCAGGGGTAGGAGAGGAGAGGAGGGGAGGAAACACAACAAAAACAAACAAACAAACAAATAAATAAATGGGGGTGGATAGAGACTCAGGGAGGATTTTTTTTTTTTTTTCAAAAGAGCAAAACAAAGAAAGAATAAAATATACTTGTGGCCAGCAAGGAGTACCTTGCTTGACCTTTCCTTATTAATCAGTTTTTTTTATTAATTCATGCTTTGAAATTTAACATGAAATAACTTAAAAGTAATATCACAGATTAAAAGCTATTTATATTTTTAAGTTGAATGCTAAGAATTTAAGTATTATGTCTTATATTAAGACAACATTCACCCAAAATGTTCTTCAGAAGTCTTTAAGAGTATAATGTTCCAATAAAAGGAAGCAAACTTTCAGAACATTAGCTGGTATGCTGCTTCCAAATCTACTCCTCCAGGCAGAAACTACAAAGTTAATAAAGAGCAGATTAAAACCAACCAAGAACAAATTAACAATTCAGTTTTACATTTCACTCTTCAATTCTTGTTTTAAATGCACTAGGAACCTCTGCTGTCAACTGCAGTTAAAGCTTCTGCAGCTCTAACAATCAACAGATCTATTACAAAGGGTGTAGATACACCCTAAATGAAAGCACCATGTGCCTAATTATGGAGCTAAATTTACACGTAGCTATCTCTGAATGAAACATTGTCAGCTTTTCAGATCATAAAATATTTCTTTCTATTGTCAGCTTTTCCAATCACAAAATATTTCTTTCTATGCCCTGTAGGTATTTCTTCACATTTCATTCTTCTTCCAGGCTTTCTTTCCTCTCCTCATATCTGAGAGTTTGTGTGACAGCATGCCAGGGAGCCAGGGGTCACAGGATACTGATGAATGAATGAGAAACTGCACCATTCAACACCCTCCCTATGGTTTTCCTAAAGTGAGCATCACTTCTGTGGGATAATGAAACAGAGCAAAAGGATGCTTACTGTCCTGCCGCAGAAGCATGGATTTTGGCATGAACAATTAAGGAGGGATGCAACCATAGAAAATACAAGCTATTGGTCGATACTATAATTCTTTAGCCAAAACTTCCTTTTCTTTCCTGTAAATGACTTCTGGAATCCAATTTACTTACCAATCCCTTTCTTGTTTTCTCCAACCAAGCCATAGTTGCTCATAAATAAATATTATTTATTGAACAATGTTATGTGCCAGGCATTGTGCTAAGCACTTCACACATATTTTCCATATTAATCCTTAAATTGATGCTGCAAAAGGGAATTACTAGCCCCCCATTTAACAGATTAGGGAGCTCTGCTGGCATAGTGCCTAAGGCATTTGACTACTAACCAGAAGGCTGGCAGTTCAAACTCAGAGATCCAAAAAAAGAACCAAACTCACTACCGTCAAGTCGGATCTGATTTATAACAACCGCTCCATGGGTTTCTGAGGCAGTTTCTCTAGGGAAGTAGGTTGCCCAATCCTCCTACCAAAGAGTGGCTGGTGGGTTTAACGGCCAGTCTTCTGGTTAGCAGTCAAATGCCTTAGGCACTATGCCACTAGAGCTCCTTCTGTAGAGATACTACCTCGGAAACACAAGGTGGGGTCACTATGAGTCCAATCGACTCGATGGCAGTGAGTTTTGCTTTTTTTTTTTAATGTCACAGATATGAAAAGAGGAAGTTCAGAGGCGTGTCTGTTCTGCCATATTGTCCCACACTCTAGGTTGTAAGGAATTTTGGTGATATTCTTAAAATGCCTCTCATTTTGGTTATATTTAAAACAAATCACCCTCTACTACCAAATTCTAGGCCATGACTCTATGGGATAGGAACAGATATCTCCACAATTGGGGCCTAAAATCTAGCTGAAGATAACATATATGCCAGTGAAATCTGTGACACAGAGGCCAAGGACAGATATAAAAAATAACATTTCATTTGAAGGGGTGGGAGGCAAGGCTAGGCCCCAAGCCCCCTAGAGCCAGGAAAGAGAGGGACCAGGAGCATCCAATGACCACAGAGTATCAGGTTTCAGGTAGGAATTAGGTAAGAGGAGGGTATAGAGGTTTCCAACAGCAAAGGGAGGCAAACTTGTCTGTCAGTTTGTCATCCTGTGAGGCTTGTACGTTGTTATGAGGCTTGGGGCTTTGCCACTGGTGTTTCAGATGCCAGCAGAGTTGCACATGGTACAGAGGTTTCAAAGCAGCTTACAGACTAAAACAGACTAGAAAGAAGGAGAAGGCTATCCACTTCTCAAATATTGGCCAGGGAAAACCTCATAAATAGCAGAGAAACACTGTCTGATACATTACTGGGCAACTTTATGAATAGCTTGGAAACACTGACACAGTGTGGGAAGACTAGCCCCTTGGGTTGGAAGGCACTCAAAATACGACTGGGAAGAGCTGCCTCATTAGAGTAGAAATAACCTTTATAAAAGGGATAAAGTAAGTCTTTCAGGACCTCCATGTGCTGACATGGCACGACTCAAACTGTGGAGAAATAGCTGCAAACATCTATTAATAATCCAAACATGAAATATACAAAGTATGAATCTAGGAAAATTGGAAGTTCTCAAAAATGAAATGGAACGCATAAAGAGTGATATCTTAGGCATTAGTGAGCTGAAAGAGACCTGTTTTGGCCATTTTGAATCAGACAACCATATGATCTACTATGCCGGGAATAACAAATTGAAGAGGAATGGTGTGGCATTCATCATCACAAAAGATGTTTCAGGATCTGTCCTGAAGTACAATGCTGTCAGTGATAGGATAATATCCAAATGCCTACAAGGAAGACCTGTTAATACGACTATTATTCAAATTTATGCACCAACCACCAAAGCAAAAGATGAGGAAATTGAAGATTTTTATCAACTTCTGAAGTCTGAAATTGACCAAGCATGCAATCAAGATGTGTTGCTTATCACTGGTGATTGGAATGCAAAAGTTGGAAACAAAGAAGAATCACTGGTAGTTGGAAAATTTGGCCTTGGTGACAGAAATAACGCTGGAGATCGCATGATAGAGTTTTGCAAGACCAATGACTTATTAACTGCAAGTACCTTTTTTCAACAACACAAACGGTGGCTTTACACATGGACTTTGCCAGATGGAGTATACAGGAATCAGATTGACTACATCTGTGGCAAGAGGCAATGGAAAAGCTCAATATCTTTAGCCAAAATCAGGCCAGGAACTGCTCGTATGCAAGTTCAACTTGAAGTTGAATACAATTAAAACAAGTCCACAAAAGCCAAAATAGGACCTCGATAATATGCATCCTGAATTTTGAGACCATCTAAAGAAAAGATTTGATGCATTGAAGACCAAAGACTGAAAACCAGAAGAATTGTGGGATGACATCAAGAGCACTATCCATGAAGAAAGCAAGAGGTCATTAAAAATATGAGAAAGAAAACACCAAAATGGATGTCAGAAGAGACTCTGAAACTTGCCCTTGAGCGAAGAGTAGCTAAAGCAAATGGAAGAAATGACAGGATCAAAGAGCTGAACAGAAGATTTCAAGAAGCAGCTTGAGGGGACAAAGCCAATTATTATAATGAAATGTGCAAAGACCTGGAGTTAGAAAACCAAAAGGGAAGAACACGCTCAGCATTTCTCAAGCTGAAAGAACTGAGGAAAAAATGTAAGCCTCGAGTTGCAATACTGAAAGATTCTACGGGCAAAACACTGAATGATGCAAGATGCATCAGAAGATAGAAGGAATACACAGAGTCACTGTATCAAAAAGAACTGGTTGATCTTCATCCATTTCAGGAGGTGGCATATGTTCAAGAACCAATGGTATTGAGGGAAGAAGTCAAAGCTGCGCTGAGGGAATTGGTGAAGAACACGCTCCAGGAATTGATGGAATAACCATTGAGATGCTTCAACATACGGATGCCCCGCTGGAGGCTCTCACTTGGTTATGCCAAGAGATTTGGAAGACAGCTACCTGGCCAACTGACTAGAAGAGATCCATATCAGTACCCATTCCAAAGAAAGGTGATCCCACAGAATGTGGAAATTATCAAACAATATCATTAATATCGCATTCAAGTAAAATCTTACTGAAGATAATTCAAAAATGGTTGCAGCAGTATAATGACAGAGAACTTCCAGAGGTGCAAGCTGGATTCAGAAGAGGACGTGGAATGAGGGATATCATTGCTGATGTCAGATGGATCTTGGCTCAAAGTAAAGAATACCAGAAAGATGTCTACTTGTGTTCTATTGACTATGCAAAAGCATTTGATTGTGTGTGTCATAACAAACTGTGGATAACATTGAGAAGAATGGGAATTCCAGAACACTTAATTGTACTCATAAGGAACCTGTACATAGACCAGGAGGCTGTCATTCAAACAGAAAAAGGGAACACTGCATGGTTTAATATCAAGAAGAGTGTGTGTCAGGGTTATATCCTTTTACCATACTTGTTCAATCTGTATGCTGAGCAAATAATCTGAGAAGCTGGACTATATGAAGAAGAATGTGGCATCAGGATTGGAGGAAGAATCATTAACAACCTGCAATATGCTGATGACACAACTTTGCTAGCTGAAAGTGAAGATGACTTGAAGTACTTACTGATGAAGATTAAAGAATACAGTCTGCAATGTGGATAACATCTCAATATAAAGAAAACAAAAATCCTCACAACTGGACCTATAAGCAACATTATGATAAATGGAGAAAAGATTGAAACTGTCAAAGACTTCACATTGCTTGGTTCTATAACTGATGCCAATGGAAGCAGCAGTCAGGACATCAGGCTACATATAGCACTGGGCAAATCAGCTGCAAAGGACCTTTTTCAAGTGCTGAAGAGCAAAGATGTCTCCTTGAGGACTAAAGTGTGCATGATACAAGCCATGATATTTTCAATTGCTTCGTGTGAATGTGAGAGCTGGACAATGAATTAGGAAGACCGAAGAAGAGTTGATGCTTTTGAGCCGTGGTGCTGGTGAAGAATGCTGAAAGTACCGTGGACTGGTAAAAGAACTAAAAGGTCTGTCCTGGAGGAAGTACAGCCAGAATGCTCCTTGGAGGCAAAAATGGCCAGACTTCATCTCACATACTTTGGTCATGTTGTCAGAAGGGACCAATCCCTGGAGAAGGGTGTCATGCTTGGTTAAGGTGGAGGGTCGATGAAAGAGGGGAAGGCCTTCAACAAGGTGGAATGACATGGTGGGGGTGGGATGGGCTTGAGTGTACCAAGTATCGTGGAGCTGGCTCAGGACTGGGCGGTGTTTCGTTCTGCTGTGTGTAGGGTTGCTATGAGTTGGAGATGACTCGATGGCAGTTAACAACAACAACAACATTTGAAGGAAATGAAATAAACAATGCAAAGCCCTAAATTAGGTATGCTAAGGAACTCTGGTGGCACAGTGCCTAAGGCATTTGGCTGTTAACCAGAAGATTGGCAGTTCAAACCCACCAGCTTCTCTGTGGAAGGAAGATGGAGCAATCTACTTCCATAAAAATTTACCACCTTGGAAACCCAATGGGGTCACTATGAGTCAGAAAAGACTCAACGGCAGTGAGTTTGGTTTGGTATGTTTTTGGAGACAGCAGCTAGCAAGCTTAGCTGAAGCACAGAGTCCTTTGAGTCCAAAGTAAGTAACAGGAAATATGACTCAAGAAACAAACTCAAGGAGGTTTGTACAAGGCTATACATGCCAGCCTAAGGAGGCTAGACTTCATTCTAGAGCAGGGGTTTTCAAAGTGTAGTCACCCTGACTAGTAGCATCAACATTCCCTACAAACACATTAAAAGTGCAAATTCATGAGTCTCTCCCAGACCTACTGAATCAGGAACTCTGCAACCAAGGTCCTTTCTTTTTCTCAAAAGATCACACTTTGCAGAGAAAATTTATTCCCCCTTTGATTTCTCTAGTAGAAAATAACACCCAACCTATGACTTGTCATCTCAGTGTGGTACTGCAAGCATTACTTATAAAAACAAAAGAAAAAAAATTTCTGGGAGGCAAAAAATAAAAATCAAAACCAAGTTTAATGGGTTACATCAAATATAAAATTGAAATGTAAGAAAATTGACAGTTTTTTATTAAATATACCACAACTCTAGATCATAGTGTATAGACGTGAAACAGGACTCAACTCAATTTTAAAATCACATACTTGAAAAACAAAATGCTGGGTGTAAACATAAAGCAGACCGATTTTTAAATGAAATAACAGAACTTATAAGAAAGTGTTGACCTTCAGAGGGTCCTACAAGTCTACATTTATTTCATCAATGTTACAATCACTCAAAAGATTTTTTTAAGCCACCTTCACAGCCAGTTTACAGTCATAGAAGAAAAAAAAATAAGCCTTTTATTTTATAAATCATTTTTCAAAATGATTTTAAATCTGAAAAGAGTTATTTCCTACATTTCATTACTTTCCTTATTACTAGATTTGGTTCTGAATGACTATTGACTGTTGTAAAAAATGAAATCTCCCTTCAAAGGACAATGGCTTGCAGCCATGAGGACATTTAAGAGAAAGAACTCCAAAGAACTTTTTGAATATGTGATTGTTTAAAAGCTTTACCTGATCAACCCCTTCAGCTATATTTGTTTAAAAGACGCATATTCATTCAAAAATATTTACTGGGTCCTGACTATGGTCAAGGCCCAAAGCTAGCTGTTCTATAGCATGATAGCATGACAGGTGTAGAAAAGATCCATGACTGTGAAAAAAGCCGATGTCACAGAAGTTCTGTATGTTGGAGTCTGAGCAAACAGAAGCACCTCTAAGCCACACTACCACTGGATCTTATTACTGATAGAACACTTAATAAATCATCATTTTTATTCAACCTAACTGCTGAAGTAGCTTTCAACAGTAGTTAATAAATCACCATCATTTTTTAATGCTCCTCCAATTCTCCCCCCACCACCACCGTTTTAAGCTACTGAATTCTTGGTTGTTGTTGTTGTTGTTGTTTGCCGTCGAGTCGGCCCCGACTCATAGCGACCCCTCCTTGGGTTTCCGAGGCAGTATCACTACGGAAGTAGGATTGCCCAACCTTCCTTCCGAGGAGTGGCTGGTGGGTTTGAACCGCCAGCCTTCTGGTTAGCGGTCAAGTGCCTTAGCCACTATGCTAACCAGAGCTCCGAATTCTTGGTAGCGGATTCTAAATTAAGTAAACCCTAGGAGGATTAAATAATGAAGACTAACCAAAGTTGCCAGATAGGAATGAATGTATATGAAGTATTAAATACATGCCAATTACAAAGTACTCTTTTTACCACGTAAAGTTCCCTTTATACTTCTTAATATGAATGCCTTATAAAATTGCTGACTCAAGCTAATAACTCCTTAAATGGTGAAATGGACTGCACAAGCATTTCTAATTATGAGATGAAACCTATAGTTGACTAGATACACTGCAACATTTAATACTGCTAGTTGACTACAAAAATAACATGTCTCAAAACAGCATGCAAAATACTCTAAAAAATTATTATAATCTCAAACCACAATTTATAAAAATAATACAGTACATTTATGTCAATCGTTATTCATCATGTTAACAGTCTCAAAGCCAAATTTAAATAGTTCTGACGTTTGGCAGACTTCGATGAACTAACGAAGGTCAGAATATAAGTACATTTTTAAATGTTCAATTCTTCATTATCTGCAAAAGCATGACTAAAAACTCTTTATTTGAAGGAGTTTGCCAGAAAAACAGCCCAAACTTCATAAACAAATCATGCTTTTCTTTTCTTCTAAAGGAAAATACCTTAACCAAACAATAATGCATAGTAATCCTATTTAAAATACTCCACACCAAACCAAACCAAACTCATTCCCATTGAGTTGATTCCAACACATAGCAAATCCCACTGGGTTTCCAAGGCCATAAATCTTTATAGAACATCGCCCCTTCTGTGGAGCGGCAAATGGGTTTGAACCACTGACCTTCTGGTTAGGAGCCAAATGCCTTCTCCACTATGCCACCAGAGCTCCTTTTAAAACAGTAAAAGCCTCTAATACTCAAATGATCAATCTTCTTCTTCAAATGTAAGAATGTATATTGTTATGAAATCTTATAAACAGATTTTTTTTGGATACTTTTTCATCTTTAAGAATTCAGTTTTCTAAGATTTGCTATTGTCTAGCATCATGAAATCACTTCTGAAATTCTATTTTGACTAATTTTGATCCTCAACTTTAAAAGGTAAGGAAGCCATCCTGATAAATCCTGAGAAAAGTCCTTCTCCCTTTGCTCCCATCTTAAGAGAAGCCAATACCTTCCTCAATTATCTAATGCAAAGACCCAACTACAATCTAATAATATGTTCCAAAAGGAAAGCCAGTTATCCCAAAGACCATCCCAATACAGATAAGGGCTCCCATTAATAACAAAAACTGTTTGTCCTGGATGTCCAATGACAGAGAAGCAAATTTCATGTCACCAGATTATCCTAACTTTTGTTTTTTTAAAAAATAAAATGCTATCACCTTTCAGGACTTTGCCTTCCCCAGGAGTCCCAGTATCTCTCCAGACGGTTTGCTATACCCACTTCCTCTGCTGCACACTCTTCAGGCCCCAAACAGCCCTTTTTCTAATCTTGTTCCCTTTTAAAACTTCTTTGTTCTATACAGTTCACAATGATGAAACCCAAGTAGTCAACCAACAGAAGAAAAAACATTGATTAAAAGACATTAAAAATACAAAATACCATTCCATCACCTACAAAATTTATACAGATTTGATGGACCACATTTATTATATTACAGGTGAGAGTATAAATTGTTTTTGGAAAATAATCCTTCAAAAGGTACTATGATCCTTCAACCCATTTATTCCCTTTTAGGAATTTAAGGGGGATACTCTACTTACAGAGGTGGAGGCAGTGAAAACTGGTGTGAAACCACTACAGTGGACAAAGATGTTCAAGCTCAGCCTTTGTAACAAAAACAAAAAGCTAGAAATAACCTAGATTGCCAGGTTCCAGAGAATATTAAATAAACTGTGATGTTTCTGTCTGACATGCTGTATCGTTATAAAATGATATCTGAAAACAAAAGAAAAAACCATATACATACAATATAGGAGCTCTGGTGGCATAGTGCCTAAGACATTTGACTGCTAACCAGAAGGCTGCTGGTTCAAACTCACCAGTCACTCCTCGGAAGGAAGGTTGGGCAATCTACTTCCATAGTGATACTGCCTTGGAAACCCAAGGAGAGGTCGCTATGAGTGGGATCCAACTTGACAGCAGTGCGTTTTTTTTTGTTTTGTTTTGTTTTTTAATACAATGTGGTTCTAACTGGAAAAAAATAAACCTATATGTTATTCTTGTGACCTAGTATTAGAATTGTGAAGGTTTTTTTGCTTTCTCTGTTTTACTCCTGTATACTTACTGTATTCTTTCCTAAGCTGACATTACAATGAAATAACACAATGCCTCTTCTACAAATCCATTTTCTGCCTTGCTAAGGCAAATCTCAAAGCAGAGTATTTCTGCTAAGCAACTTAAGTGACACATACTTTTAACAGCAGTCTTTAGGAAGCAGTAAACCAAAAAACCAAACCAAACTCACTGTCATCGAGTTGTTTCTGACTCATAGCAACCCCCATTGGGTTTCTAAGGCTGTAAATCTTTACGGCAGTACAACACCCAGTCTTCCTTCTGCAGAGCAGCTGGTGGGTTTGAACCACTGACCATCCAGTTAGCAGTCAAGTCCCTTATTCACTATGCCACCAGAGCTCCTTGGAAGCAGTACCTCAGTAGAACCAAAACAAAAACCAAACTCACTGCTGTCGAGTCAAATCTGACTCACAGCAACCCCCGCTGAGTTTCCAAGGCTGTAAGTCTTTACGGAAGTAGACTGTCCCATATTCCTTCCAGGAAGCAGCTGGTGGGTTTGAACCGCTGACGTTCTGGTTGGCAGCTGAATGCTTTATCCACTACATCACCAGAGCTTCTTACAATGAAAGAGGTAAAACTTCAGGCTGTTGAGAATGAAATTTCAGTGCTGAATATACATTCCAGTGCTGCCCTAATTATTTCACAGGTCAATGGAGGCTGCGTGTCGCTGTGATGCTAGACAATTTTCAGCAGAGCTTCCAGACTAAGACCAACTAGAAAGGTCTGGCAATCTACTTTCAAAAATCAACCAATGAAAATCCTATGGATCACAACTGTGTGTTCTGCAACCAATTACAGGTCTGGTGCAGAACCTGTCTGGCGTGGGGACTAACAGCATTTCATTCCATTGTGCATTGGGTCATTGTGAGTCAAGGACAACTTGGTGGCAGCTAACAACAATAACATCCTTTTGTCTTAAACCTTGACAGAGATACAGTGAGGAAACACATCCTTTTAGTAGCTCCAGCATATATTCCAGTCGAAGAGGAACCACAGTCAGACAAATATGCCCCAAATATCAGCTCCAGGAGGTTAGACCTGGAAGGCTGGCCTGGGAGCCCTGGTTTCCTGTTCTCTGAGACCCTCCCATCCTTCAGGAGACTCACACCCACTTCATGGCACCTTGAAAAGACCATTCAATGAAGAAGCATTGGACAAAAATAGAAACTCCAGCAATAGCTCATGCTCTCTGGATAACCTGTGTTCATGTCTCAATCAAAGTCATTCAAAGACCTGTGTACATCCATTATTGCCACATCCTTTGCCATAAACTCCTAGTAAAAACCCAGCCTAGAGAAACAAGCTTCCCCATCAGTGTCGCAATGAAGACTGTTTTAGTGTATGGTATGCTGTGTTATTAACCCACCCCTGCGGACCTACCTTCCTTCCTCTGCCTTTCATCTTCTTGTTTCTGCGCCTCCTCTCCTATGAAGTCCATCATGCTCAACACCCCCACACTAGGGTCTGGGGAGAGGACAACCTAACTGGAAACCCATGTATAAATATATGAAAAACATGAATGCAATTAACATAATATGGTCTGAGTGTCTACATATGAAAGGATGTAGAGCAAGAGTAATTAAAAAGGAGTGAAGCAAATCAAAGAGCAGGCCTCTGATAAGCTACAGAACCAGGGAAAAATAGATGAACAGATATAAAAGTGAGGTGAGCATTCTACAAAACTATAACAAATACGAAGAATATATGCACTTTTTAATTTTATTCTCTCTGTCCAGGATTATCTGCAGGACTGCTGGGCTACAATGCACTGAAAGCAACTGCCAGGGTATTCATCACAGATATGAGGCCTATGACTTATAAATGTTCTATAAGCCTTAATCTCATTTGGTTTTCTTTCAAGTACCTTACTGATCACAGAAGTCTTTATCAGGACTCAGTGGGGGTGGGCTAGTACTGCTGCATTCTTCAGAGCAAAGGAATTAGCCAGAAATGCTTCCTCAGGCAATACCTTACCAAGTGAAGATGTTCTATCTCCCTCAAGGGTGGTCTCTGTGGGGCCCCTCATTGCTGGGCAGCCATTCAGGGCTGAGGAGGGAGAAGGTCAGTCCAGCTAGTCTCCAAAGCATACATTCTGTTTACAGCCACGTACGTCTTCCAACCAGTTTAAATTTATTCAGTCACTGCCAAAGAAATGAAACTGGAACAGACCTGATTTTTTTAAAATTTGGGTGATCCTGAATGCTAACCAGAACAGTGATAACTATGGTTGAAGCCTTGGAATGGGAATTTCAGAAGAGGCATAGTGAGCCCTTTCAGGAGCCTGATCTGTAACACTGGATCACTGCCAGTACTTGGAAAGGGACACACATTCAAAGTGGTGCAGTTGGCTGCCATCTTTGAGCTGGCCATGCTAGTTTGGACTTAGCCAGTCAAGAGATTTTGTTGCTATGCAATGCATATAATGCCACTATTTCCTAAAAGGGAGATTTAAGTTCCTACAGGGTTTCAAGCCATAATTTTTCCCATCCTGGTTAGCATTCAAGGAACTCTGGTGGTGCAGTGGTTAAAGCATTCGGCTGCTAACCACAATGCTGGTGGTTCAAGGCCACTAGCTGCTCCATTGGAGAAAAATGAGACATTCTACTTCCATAGAGATTTACAACCTTGGAAACCCTATGAGGCAGTTCTACTCGTTCCTATAGGGTTGCTGTGAGTCAAGATTGACATGATGGCAGTGGTTGTGTTAGCATTCTGGTTCACATATTTAAAAAATTCGGGTCTGTTCTGGTGTTGCTTAATTGGCCATGTATGACCCCAGCTTAACTGGTTTGAAGCCCTGAAGCCAAGATAGCACAGAGGGAGTGCGCCTGGGTGCAAAAGATAGTTCCCAACTCAGATTCTACTGTAACAGGGGAATATTAGGAAGACACAGCTCATTGAACTTTATTTCTCATATGTAAAATGGGTACTGGAGTCCTTGAGTGGTGCAGTAGGTTAACACACTGGGTCACCGGAAGCTTGGAGGTTCGAGCCTACCCACAGGTGCCTCAGAAGAAAGGCCTGGCAATCCACTTCTGAAAAATAAGCCATGGAAAACCCTATGGAGTACAGTTCTCCTTTGGCACATACGGCATCACCATGAGTTGGAAATGACTTGATGATAACTGGCCCCAAAAAAGCCAAAACCTTTTGAGCTGCAAAATACAACTGATGTGAACTCTGACCAGCAGGTAACAGACTAAGTTCTGAATACATAATTTATTACCATTGCATCATTTTTGCCAAGTCTAAAGCAACTAATTTTCTTCCCACTTTTTAGAAACATTGCCCTAAAGACAAAACAGCTTTAAATTCACTACACTCAATCTCTTTTTCTTTCTATTTTAGGAAACAATTTCAATGCTTAAGGAAGTAACTCAATAAATGTGATTTCCTGGAGAAGACGGTACTTAAGGAACAAGCACATTTGACTGTGAGAAAGAGATGAAGTAATTATTCAAGATATTTTGAAGTACGGAGCTGAAGACGTATATGCAGTAAGTATATACTTTTAAAGACACCCAAGATCTTTTTGAATTTGGCAGAAATATGAGAAATTTAAAGTTGAGCAATTGCAAAATACAATCACAGCTGTCTGGAAAGATCATTCTGATGAACAGAAAATGTATGCCTTTAAGCATAAAACTTCCTTTTAACTATTTTGATGAGTTGGAATCAACTCAATGGCAATGGGTTTTGTTTTGTTTTTGTTTTTGAAACTTCATTACCCACTTCCCTGATTTATTAAAAAGTATATTAAACAATCTTGGCTCAATGGCTTTAGGCAGTGATTAATAACAGTGATAACAGGAAATAGGATTTGTTGTCACTCATTGCATGCCAGACATTATTGTAAGTGCTTTGTGGATTATCTCATTTAAGTCCCATGATCCAACAAAGTGGATACTATGATTATCCCCATTTTACAAATGAGGAAACTGAAGCTCTGCTCCAAGAGATTAAGTGACTTGCTAAAGCTAGTAAGTGGTAGAGGCCAGATCCTGACCCAGGTAATCTGACTCCAAAACTTGCCTTTCCAACCACCATACCACTACAAATGCATAGAATGAGGACAGGCACCCAGAGCACCTCTAGGACCTCCTGGGTGAAGAGAACTGTGTGCTCCTACAATGAATGGCCCTGAGATTCTTTATGCATTTTTAATGTATGTCTACTTTTCAAAAAATATAGTGCTGCTTTAGTTTAGCTGTCAAGTCTTTTGCTGTCATCAGCATCACAGCAAGGAGCGCTGGTGGTGCAATGGTTAAGCACCTGGCTGCTAAGTGAAAGGTCAGTGGTTTGAATCCCCCAGAGAGGATCTGTAGGAGAAAAGACCTGATGATCTGCTCTCTTATAAAGATTAAAACCAAAAACCAAACCCACTGCCATCAAGTCAGTTCTGACTCACGGCGGCCCCATAAGACAGACTAGAACTGTTCCATAGGGTTTTCAAGGCTGTAATCTTTTCTGGTGGTGTAGTGCCTAAGGCATTTGACTGTTAATCAGAAGGCTGGTGGTTCAAACCCACCAGCCACTTCTTGGAAGGAAGGTTGGGCAATCTACTTCCATAGTGATACTGCCTCAGAAATCAAAGAAGGGGTCGCTAAGAGTTGGATCCAACTCGATAGCAGTGTGTTGCACAGTATTGCTATCTTTACAGAAGCAGATTGCTACAGCTTTCTCTTGTAGAGCAGCTGCTTGTTTCCAACCACCAATCTTTAGGTTAGCAGCAGAACATTTAACCATTGCCTCACCAGGGTGCCTTTCATAAAGATTACAAGCTAGGAAACCTTATGGGGCAGTTCTACTCTGTCTTTTATGGTTATTATGAGTTGGAATCGAGTTGACGGCACACAACAACAAATGTCATGTCAAAAGAGCACATATGTTTATAGTTTGAAAGACCTCCCCAGGTTGTCAAGTCCCTCGTCTCTGTGTGCTCCCTATCTTTGTATAAACAATAATCTTTCTTCCGTTCTTCCTCCTTTTCTTTTCCTCTGCATCTCTTTTTTATTAAGAACGATCAAGAGACTGATTACACGTGCCCTTTCTTCCCGCAGATTAAGAGGAAAAAATGTCATTCCAAACTTTCAATGAGTGATTTTAAAACGAGGTTTTGTAAATCATGTACTAGTATGATTTTTAAATATTAGTTAATTTTAAAACTCACATGAGGTCAAATTCATAATACTGAAGAACTGACTATCAGGTGGAGCACAGAATTGACACTAGAGCCTATAAATAATGAATGTGGACAGGGGATTTACACATTCCTGGACAGTTTTACTGGAAAGGCAAGCAGGCTGCAGCACAGTGAGTAACACTCACTGAGGATCGTGAGGGACTTCCACTGTCAACTCAAGTCTGCCGCTGGTTTGTGCTGTGATTTCCCCGACCTGGGCATCTAGGTTGCCTCAATTCTAAGATAAAAGAATTGAGCTATCTCTAGGTCCCATCCAGCTTCATTCAATACCTTATGATTCACAGAACATGTTTACTTTTAAAAATCAGAAATTAAAGTCTAATTTTTATGGCATATTGTTGGTAACAGAAAAAATAACTTGCTGTTTGTGTAAAGGGCCTTTTAAGAGATTGAGGGCTGAGAGGTGGGGGAATTAGAGGTAGTTCAATTTCTGAACACCAAGCAAGGTACTGGGCTAGGTAGACTGTGGGCAAAGTCAAGGATCAGTTTTCCCACAGAAGGAATCTCTTCCCTAAACTACTAACCATAAGCTTCTCTTGTATCATTTTCATCTGCTTGGGGGAAAAGTTGCTTTGCCAATCATTTCATAGGCTCTTTGGACTCCACAATGTGCTGTTCAAAATTCATCTTCAACAAACACATTTTTATGAGTTTATAGGTTATAAAGGAGTCCTGGTAGTGCAGTGGTTAAGTGCTTGGCTGTTAACTGAAAGGTTGGTGGTTTGAACCTGCCAGACGCTCAATGGGAAAAAGACGTGGCAGTTTGCTTCAGTAGAGACTTGGAAACTCCAAGGGGCAATTCTACTCTATTCCTACATCATCACGAAGAGTCAGAATTGACTGAATGGCAGTGGGTTTGGCTTGGCTTTGGCAGGTTTCATAGAAGTTAAAAGGTTATAGCTACTCTACTAGCCTATGAGCAGTGGGTAGGCTCTCCTAATTGAGATCTGTTTATATCTGGAGTCCTGGTGGTGTAAATAGTTAACACACTGGGCTGCTAACCTAAAGGTTTGAGGTTTGAGTCCACCCACAAGTTTCCTGGAAGAAAGGCCTCATGATCTCTTTCTAAACAATCAGCCACTAAAAACCCTATGGAACACAGTTCCGCTATGATTCATAAGGGTGCCATGATGGACTCAACAGCAACTATTTTTCTGTGTATATTTAAGCCTCATCACTCCTACAGATTTGCAGGCATTCTTCCTCTCTGACCTTGACACATATGCTTATTTACTCTCTTTAATGAAAAATTTATACTTACATAGTTCAAGAAATAACGTAATTCAAAAATACACAAATTATTCAATGAGTTCCAACAAATTCAGATCTCACACAAATGCATTTTTACACATGTGAAACACCGAGGATACATATCTCAAGAAAATTTAGTTTATTAGCTTACCTAAAAAACATGTCTTTTATCATCATTTGAAAATGGCTTTTTAAATCCTTTTCATACTCTTAACTAGGTTTTAAGTTCTATATACAGCTCACAAATTTAGTTACTTGGTAAGAGAAAGATACACTATTTCCATTTATTATTAGCTTACAAAAATTACATAAAACATAATCAATAATTGTTTTATTGCTTTCATGTATTAACATTTAATGGTCAGTATCTAGTCCAATACTCAATTGTTGACTTCTTAATTTATTCACATACTTGTTAAAGAAAGAAACTTTCACAAACACTCCATGTCCTACGTTCTCTGGGGAGGGTCTTATTTGCCTGTGTTCAATACAGAGTACACCACACAGCAGGGTGAGCAGTGGAACAGGCAGGCAACCCAAGGGTACCTAACCTCTTTTGGAGTCAAGTCTTCAAACTGTAGTTTTTATTATTTAAAAAAATATTATTTTCCATGCCAGAAATACCCATAAAAATAAATGGAAAATTAAGTTTCAAAATAAAGTAGTTTTTTTTTCTTTCAAGGTAGATTACTGCAACGTCTGCTCTTTTCCAAAGGAGTTAATAGCCATTAGGTATCATAAATTATAGACTTAAGAATAACCTGAAGGTAGTATAAGGCATAAAAAATATATTTTAACCATTATTCATCAATACAAACATTTTTTGAAACATATGGTTGTATAAATAGGTCTGGAATAAAAATAATAAAACCCTGTTTGAGAAACCAAGAGAAGACTTTGACCCCACTGCTGGCTAAAGACTGTGGACTTGAGGAACTTCAGGCGGACTGCCAGCCTGCACACTCCCTACATAAATTGGGGGAATTCCAGACTGAGAGGGAAGAGTCTGACAACTTGACTATCTCCAGTCCCTAGGACTTGGGGATTCCCCATAACTCCAGGAAATGGGGGGGGGGGGGAGATTGTTCTGCCTCCAAAAAATGAAAAAATACTTTAAAAAAATAGTAAAATTCACTGCCATCAAGTCGATTGCAACTCATAGTGACCCCTCCTTGGGTTTCTAAGGTTGTATCTCTATGGAGGGAGCTCTGGTAACGTAGTGCCTGAGGCACTTGACTGCTAACCAGAAGGCTGGCAGTTCAAACCCACTAACCACTCCTCAGAAGGAAGGTTGGGCAATCCTACTTCCGTAGTGATAGTGCCTCAGAAACCCAAGGAGGGGTCACGATGAGTCAGGTCTGACTCTATGGCACATAACAACAACATCTCTACAGCAGAAGATTGCCCAACCTTCCTTCCGAAGAGTAGTTGGTGGGTTTGAACTTCCAGCCTTCTGGTTAGTAGTCAAATACCTTAGGCACTATGCCACCAGATCTCCCTAAAAAAAGTTAGGGCCTTAACAAAGCCTCCTGATTTTTTAAAACAAAGGGTGAAAGAAGAGGGAAAATTAATTTTTTTCTCAAAATTCCACAGTACTGGTTCACTATCTATGCTTCATTATTCCAACACTGCTTTTTACAACTAAGGACAAGATGAACACAATTTTTAAAAGATTAAACTCATTCAAATAAATATGCACTATTATATGGGAGCTCTGGTAGCATAGTGGCTAAGACACTTGCCTGCTAACCAGATGGCTGGCGGTTCAAACCCACCAGCCACTTCTCGGAAGGAAGGTTGGGTAATCCTACTTCCGTAGTGATACTGCCTCGGAAACCCAAGGAGGGGTCGCTATGAGTCGGGTTTGACTCGACGGCACATAACAACAACAACAACATATATTATATGTTTAAGGAAAATTCCAAAATTAATGGATTTATTTACAAATATCTCTTTTTAGGGGAAGTGATGTTCATTTCAGTTTGAAGTTTTACATAAAACATTTACCATTCATCAAATTAGTATTGGAAAGTACTGAAGTAACACCTTTTTTGTGACGGGTGCTAGGTGATGACCTATGTGAAAATGACCAACCAACTCCCTAAGGGACAAATTTGTTTAAAATTTACTGCAGTACCGGTTACCTAATTGTGTTGGCAATATGAAAATCAGTATTAGTGGTGTTTAAATTAAATTTACAAAAGAAGAGTTTGATTCAGAAATTACAATCCAAGCTCCACATGTTAGACTTGTCTATACCTTCTAAATGTTAACTATAAAAGTGTAGGGGCATGAAGATATAATAGAGAATTAAAAAATACAAGGCAAATAAAGAACAAACTCAAGGCAAAGATCCACTGGTCTATGACATGGAGTCCACAGTGTTGTCTGAAACAATCTAAACATGCAAAGTCAAAATCCAGTGCCCTACCCACAATGGAGGAGCTCTGGTAGCATAGTGCCTAAGGCATTTGGCTGCTAACCAGAAGGCTGGCGGTTCAAATCCACCAGCCACTCCTCGGAAGGAAGGTTGGACAATCTATTTCCATAGTGATACTGCCTCAGAAACCCAAGAAGGGGTTGCTATGAGTCAGATCCGACTCCACGACAGTGGCTGCTTTGTGTATCCAGAATGGGCAACAAGTCTTTTGCCTCCAAAACTGATCACTTACAGCCCAGCTTTAGAAGAGTAAGAGTTATTTTTTAGGGGCTTTCAAAGGAATACATCTCCCAGAACTAATCTGACAGAAAATCATAATCCATTTCTTTCCATTAGTATATGACTAAATACTGAAGCTAATTATGCTGGCTCTTTTGAATTCTCACAGTAATATGGAATTTTAAAGAACATATTTAGTTCCACAACTTTATGCAAGACCGGGCAGTTTCAAAGCATCTAGGTGGTAAGATGTTAGCACCGTACTGACACAGAAGCCTACATAAATTTCCTTTAGACGGTTAATTAAGACCTTTTGATTAGAGACATGGCTCTAATGGGGACAAATATGCATGCTGTTAGTAGGCCATCCTGAATTGACTGCTACTGTCCCACTGCTTCTGCTCTAACTGCACTTTTAATCACTAGTCAGTACCAGTCCTTTTAACATCTACCCATCTTTAGTATTTAAAACAATTTCCTCAGACAGCACAATTGTAATCTGCAATGGCAGCTCATATAAATCCAGAGGCATGAAACGTGTGAATTACACTGCTTCAAACTAAAGGGAAGCAGAAGCAAGTAGAGATCAGGGGAGTTAATTTACCTATGCAGTTGGTTGGGTATATTTTTTTAAATATTATATTGTGCTTTACGTGAAAGTTTATCTAGCAAATTAGGTTCCCACTGAACAATTTGTACACAATTTGTTCTGTGACATTGGTTACACTTTTCATAGGGTGTCAACATTCTCATTATTTCCCTTTGTTGTTGTGTTTCCATTCATCTAGCTTCCCTGCCCTCCTTAGCATCTCATCTTTGTTTCAGGGTAAGTGTTCACTGTTTGGTCTGGTATATTTGGCTATTTAAAAGATGGTTAGATATTTTTCAGAGAGTGAGAGGATGAGAGGGAGCTGTTTGGTGAGAGCTATTTTCCCCCTTCCTTGTTTCCTAACCCTGGCCGAATTGCATAGAAAAAGGAAACTGCTAGACATAAGTTGACAGGAAGACATGAATCTATCTCCCCAAATCTGGGGACGTTCTGTGTATGAGGAGGGGTCTTAAACAAGCAGAAAGACTGACAGTCTGAGGAAGGAAGCCATGTGCGCAAGAGGCATGTAGGCATCCTGCCTAACATTACCTGAAAGAGGTCCAAACCCACTTTAAATTGCTCAATTTCAGCTTGAGTAAATTCATCTGGTCTTAAAGTCACAAATCCTATGACCACTGAGCCACCTCCATTGTGCAGCAACACTTCTTCACCATTTCAAAATTCTGTTTACTACCTAAAAATGAGTGTTTGACTCTTCCTTTCTTGATTACCTACCCAATTACAAAACAACATTTTTTTTTTACAGTCTCTAATTAAAAACAAACAAACATAATACTTCCATTCATGATGTATTTGAGAAAATGGAATGAAGATTTGGGATGAAATGCTTTTAATATGGTTCCTAGCACGTTTGGATCCAGGCAGGCACAGTTTCACATGAGAGAGTAGCTACAAAAGTAGGCATGTCCACAGAAAGCCTGGTGACAGGTGACCAGGAGGAAGTATGGGCTTTAAGTCCTAACTCTGTCACTAAATGACTCTGAGGCTCTGGACAAATTCCTCTATCTTTTTAAAAACAGCCTGGAATGATTTTTAACTCTCCTTCAGCTTTAAGCTGGACATGAACTAATCACATGTTACAAGTTCTAACTGAAAATTACCTGAAAGAAATAACACAACTTGTATCAAAGTCCATGTTTGTCCTAGATTAAGTCTGTCATCATTTTGCTACATGAAGGCAAACCTGTTGCATCATGTAGAATACTATTTCTGATTGTGCAAAATCAGAAGATGGCTTTTATATGTCTTTTCATTAAATTAAAAAAAAATGTATGCCTCTTATGATCCAAAGTTCTCCAGTTTCACCTTTACAGCCTGTTAAGTACACACAGGGTGCCACCTGGCAGAATGGGGCCATATGATTGAACGCCTAGGTGTGACAGCTTTCTGTTAGACCCTTTCCATCACCCAGGCTGATGCTTTGCGTTTACATCCAGGCTTCATTTCAAAGCTACTTCAGAGCCACATTAGGAGCGATTTGGTACCTCTGCGGTTTATTACTGTTTTCCGAGCCGGCGGATTAACCCTGTACCAGCCAGCGAAGGAGCTGGTTTATAGACCACCTGCCCATGTTTATAAAGCTACGTCGTGTGGCTTATGCTCTTGAGTAGCCAAGTTAAATAAAAGCAACGGGATTAACCTCAGATCTTACTGGGCTCATCTATGATACTGAAGAAACAGAACCAAAGAGGCTTTGACACTGCACCTGGTAGAAGGGGAAACCTCCATCTCCTTTCTCCACACTGTAATATTGCAGTTTAGCGTTTTAATGATTTGCTATTTCTCCCAGAAAAATACGAACCATCAGGAAGGATTTCTGGTACAGCGCACTCACCTCTTTGATCTTTGCCCTCTTGTCGCGGATGGCAAGGTCTGCGGGCTCTGGGACCTCCGCCCCAATGGGAGGCACGAAGTTCACCTGGGGCAGCCCCCTGGATGCCGCCTTGTCACGCAGCTGGTCCTGGGCCACCTTCTCCTTCTCCAATAGGATGTCTCTTTGGATCTCCTCGGGCAGCTTCTGCAGGGTTTCCTTGGCTTCCCTGAGGGCCCGCTCGTGGTTTTCGCGGATCCTGGCCAAGTTGTCCTCCAGGGCTGCCGCCGGGTCTCCGGGCGCGCCCTCCTCGCGGCGCCGGGCTCGCCCCTCAGCCGCGTCCTCGGCGCGCGCCCCGGGCCCCGGCTTGTGGTCGGCGGCCGGCTGCAGGGCGGGGCTGGAGTGGAACAGGACCCCGCTGAGCAGCTTGGAGGAGTCGGGCAGGAAGAAGATCGCCCCAAAGCAGAGCGTGATGAAGGCGCTGAACACCAGCAGCAGCACGAACTTCTCTGTCAGACGGAAGGCGGCGGGGCCCGACCCC
>NW_006922028.1:451390-455098 GCF_000298275.1 Orycteropus afer afer | reverse complement strand
CTGAAGAGCGGCAAGAGGCCCCCCACGGGCATCGCTCCCGCCGCCGCGGCCGCAGGGCGGCCGGCTGTCCAGTGGACCCGCGCCGCGCCACTCAGCCGCCAAACTTCGCCGCTGCCGGGCGTCAGCGGCTGCGGGTCTGGGTCCAGCGCATCCAGGCCGTCCAGACCCCGCGGCTGGGCTGCAGGTATCCCCCGGGGAAACAACTCCCCTCTCGATCTTCTCTCTGGCGCGGCTCCGTGGGCAAGCAAGCACGCGCGGCAAACCACTGGCTGCAGCCCCTGCGGAAAGAGAAAACAGTGAAACCTAGTGATTACGAGGTTGATGGGAAAGTTTCCACAGGGTTTCCGCCCTCCGACAGCCGCAGGAACCGCCAGTCAAAACTCAAAATCGCCCACCGCAAACCCGAAGTCCAGCTCTGGGCACCGCCCTCGGAGCCCACACTGTGGACTTGGGGTGAAGTTTTCAGGTCCTCAGGGGGCGGGATGGCCAGCGCACACCTGGGGCAGGGCCGTGTGCGGACACCTCCTGGAGGGGGCAGCGCACCTCTGGGCGAGAGGGGTGCAGCGTGGGTTGGGGGCTCGTCAACTTCGCCAGCTCTCCATGTCCGAGCTGGGACTAGCTGACTCTCCCTCCCAGGCGGTGGCGGAGCGTGCAGCTCGGCTTCCCTGCAGCCCTGGCCGCAGTTCAGGTGGGCGGTGCGCGGGCCCGCGGGTGAGTGCGAAGGAGCAGCGGCACGATGCCCTCCGCCGCGGCCGCGCGAGCACTACTGCCACTGCCGGTCCCCCGGCGGTAGGAAACGAGGGCGGTGACGCGCCTGGAGAGTGACGGCGCAGCCGGGCCAATCACACGCCGCCTAGCCTCCCGCGGGGGTGGTACTGAGGCGGGGAGGGGGCCGCGCGGGGCGGGGAGTTTACGGGAAGCGCAGCCTCGCGGGGGCTCGGCGTAGGGCGGGGAGGCCCGGGATCCGGGACGCGCTGGGCGGGCGGCAGCTGCGCGGGGAAGGGGGGGTCAGACCTGCAGCGGAGGCCCGGGAAGGGAGAGACCTGCGGGAGTTGGGAGTTTATCGCCCCAGCTTCGGGCCCGGGTCCCAGGGGCTGGTTGGTCCGCCGCTGCCTGGGAGGCGCCTGCCTGATGCTCGACCTCTCTGCCTCCCCCTTGGACCTGCGCCTGGCCGCCCGGCTCCCGCCCGGGGGTGGGGGGTGGTCTTCGGAAAGGCTCGACTTAACAGGGGATCACTGGGCACTGAGTGGCTGTGAAGTGCGTCTTTTCTCCAGTCACCTTGTCACCCAAAGCAAGGGTTCCCCCAGTGCCTGGTTGCAGAAGTCGCTCTGCTGGAGTAGCCATGATCCGGAGAGTGTTTTAGTTCTCTATTCTGGCTAACATGTTTTATTAGAACTTTTAGTATCCTCCCCTCTCCCTCTCAGAAAAAAAAAAAAAAAAGTTTTGTACTTCCCCAGACGCACACTCACACTTGCTTTTAAAATTCATTTACCTCATAGAAGTTGGTCAGATTTTCCATTCAAAGAGAGTTTTATGCTGCCATAGCATCAAGCAATAACTTGAATACTGTGTGGAAATTAAGCCTTGGATTTGATTTCCCCCAGCAAACTCAGTCCAATAGAGATTGTTTTCAAGACAGCATTATTTTTCAAAGTGTGTTCGTAACTCCCTTATTACTCTGCAAATAGAGGTTTATCAGAGAAGAAAATGTTGACTGACTTCCTATGTCTGAATGCTGATGTGTACCAGTCTTATCCTACCCACACTCTTCTCTGGAAACGTGACTTTTAGTCCTTCTCTTTCTGCTTGTCTTAAAAACAAAGGAAACAGCTGACACCTTTCAGGAAGGTGCTCACAATACAGTTGTTTGTAGGTATTAGTGTGAGAATGTTTAAAGCTAAGTCAGAAACTCTTGTTAGTTTTCATTTAATTTATTCATTTTAACCATCATTTGTTGTATGCATGTTTTGTGTAAACTGAGTCAGCATTCAAGGTTCCTGTTACTACAAAATTATTGATATAACCGACTTTATGGGATAGTTATTTTGATACTTGCTGTGAAATTCTGTATATCCAAGCTGAGTAATAAAGTTTAGAAGGACTGGAAAAGAAAAGAAAACAACAACGGTATATAATGACGCAAAGATATTTCTTCTTTCATACTATATGTGTAGTAATTTGTAGGGTATGGGTAGGTTGAAAAGTTTAAATCACAGTAAAATAATATTGCTTACTTTCAGCCACAGGTTTGGTATTGAGTTATCTCATGAATACGTATCTGTATCTATCTACTAATTGGCAGTAATTACGTAAAAGCTAATCTCTTTATGATTATATTTTGGGGAGTGACTTACTAACAATTGTGTTTTTAGAATGGTATTTCCTGTACCCACAGAAATATTTAGAAAATTTAACTTTAAATTAACATTACTAAGTATTCCAGGAAATTAATGAAATCCACTTTTAAGAGTGTGTTAAAAATGGTGATAAAGGGAAAAATATAAAGTTATAAACTTAATTCTATATCTGGCACTCTTTAGTTTTGATACTTAAGCCAGTTTGAAATTTAATATCACCACCTATAGTGGCAACATTCAAAATTTAGCACATGGCTTTAAGGGTGCTTTTTGGTTTTTATGAGAACTTTAACTTTGATTTATCTATATTGTCTTTAAATCTTTTAAAGTGACTACCCTGTTTCTTTTACTTCACCCTTATGCAACTTATTTTAAGTTTTTTTTTTAATTATCAGTATTTCTTGTAAGACAGAGGTTTATTATGGCTGAAGCCTGGCTTTAGTAACTTGTTAAGTGAAAAATTAGCATAGATGGTTGATTACGGGATACCTACACACATTTTGGAGTTCTGGTGGCTTAGTGGTTAAAGCATTTGGCTCCTAACTAATAGGTCAGTGGTTGGAACCCACCAGCCATTCCGTGGGAGAAAGATGAGGCAATGTACTTCCATAAAGAAACCTTGGAAACCCTATGTGGCAGTTCTACTCTGTCCTATTAGGTTGCCGTGTGTTGGGCTCAACTCTATGGCAGTGGGTTTACCACACATTTCAGGGTTGCCACAAGTCAGAATTGACACAGTAGCAACTAGTAATAATTAAAGGGTACCAGTCTATGTTAGATGGGATGACAAAAATATGAGAACATTCACATTTAGGCTAGAGTAATTAACACACACACACACACAGAAGATATTTGAAGAAGCATACCAAATAAATCAAGCATGCAAAATCCTTTATATTAACCGTGCAAAATTTTATGAATTCAGAGTAAGGGAGTAATATAGAACAATCAACAAGTAAAATTATACATTTTGTGGAAGCAGAAACAATTTGTCCTGATTTCAGTACCTCAAAGAATATCCCATTCCACAGTTTAAAAAAAAAAAAAAATGCATCCTGAGATAATCCAAAAAGCAAATCACCCTGACTGGTCTTGTTTTTCCCTAGGATAAAACACTCATTATTCCCCATAAAATTGGACTCACCAACAAATTCTACTTGAAATTATGCCATGATCTTGTGAATATAATAATTATGATAAACTTGTTTTACTATTATGAGTAGTCTAATGTAAATTTATCAGCCAAAGTAATTTTGTAGGTTTTCCCTCTAAACACGTACTGTTTTCTTTGTTACTAACCTGGCCAATCTGTTCTTCTGAAATATGACTCCTTTATACCTTTTGCAAGTTT
>NW_006922028.1:449543-450675 GCF_000298275.1 Orycteropus afer afer | reverse complement strand
ATAATAATTATAAACAGATTTACATAGGAGAAAATCGGCAATAGTTCCCTCCCAAAGAAATTGTCATCAATATTTTTATGAAGTCAAAAGTTATCAAAAATTAAAGTGCAAAGTTAACATTTTTTATCACTAGAAGTTTTGAGAAGGTGCTAGTTAGAAGTTTAAGGAAAAATCCTTTTGAGTATTTGTTCCTTGATTTAAAAAAAAAAAAAGAAAAAGAAATTAACTTAATCTACGGAGCTTTGGTGGCGTAGTGCCTAAGGCATTTGACTGCTAATCAGAAGGCTGGCAGTTCAAACCCACCAGCCACTCTTTGGAAGAAACACTGGATGGGCAATCTACTTGCACAGAGATACCACCTTGAAAACCCAAGGAGGGGTCACCATGAGTTAAATTGACTTGATGGCAGTGAATTTGGTTTTTATGACTTTGGTATATGTATAACCATTAGCTACCAAAATTCTCCAACAATTTAGAGATTTCTGATAAGATTTTCCTATAGCATGTTTTCTAATTATCTTCAAATTCCAGGTCAAAATAAGTTGCTTTAAATATAAGGTAAAATATAGAATACAGAAAATACTTCATTGTGAACATTCATCTTGAAATTCCAGTGCTTCAGTAGGCAACTCTGTATGTTATATGAAGTTTATTAAGTGGGAATTAACCAAAGTTGTGAAAGAGTTTGTCAATGATATTTGTGCTCAGATGGAGTCTAAAATCATATCCCTAATTCCATGTTTTTGCTCCTCCCAAATTTACTTGAGACGACCTGAGTAGCAGATTATTTTCACAGAACTCCAATCACCATGTTTTGATGGCACCACAGGGGGAGGGGCCATGCTGTCCCTGAAAGCTGCTATTGAAAGATCTACTTTATTTTTAAACATTAATTTCATAAATATTAGCAATCTCCAACTTAAAAAGATGTTCTCCACAAAAGTGTTTGTGAATTGGCTCTCTGGAACTTTCACAACATTTCTCTTCATAGAAACAAACTTATATACGGTGCTTAGGGTTGCTAGCCTGCTCCACAAAGATAGCAGACCCCAGAGAGGAACAAAATTTTGGAAAAAATGCTATTGTAATGCGAGTCATCAAGGTAGCATTAAATCAGATATTGTTATGTTTA
>NW_006922028.1:442969-448878 GCF_000298275.1 Orycteropus afer afer | reverse complement strand
TGTTTTACATGGAGTCACTATGAGTCGGAGCTGACTGACTCAACAGCACCTAACAACAACAACAATGTGTCTAGTGCAGTAGACATTTAAGAAACTTAATTCAATTTCTTCCCTCCTCTAAAAGAAAATTAATGCTAGGACTGGTGGAAAGGCGGAGGGAAACAAAGAACAGTGCGAGCTTAGTTATCCAGAGCTGCTCCAACAGAAATACCACACGTGCTCGGCTTCAACAAGCAGAAATTTATTTTCGCACAGTTGAGGACGCCAGAAGTCTGAACTCAGGGCAACATCTCCAGGGGAAGGTCCTTGTCTCCTTTCAGCATCCAAGGACCTAGAGTTCCTTGGAGATCTCCATGTGTCTTGGCACCCATCTTCCTTTGTGTCTAGGGGTCTCTCAGAGCAGGGATCCCAGGGCCAAAGGATGGAATCTGCTTCCAGCTCTTCTTTCTTGATTGTACTGAGGCCTCTCTCCTCTCTGCTCCCTTCTCTCTCCTTTTATTTCTTGTAAGATAAAAGGTGTGACTCAAGCAAGGGTATAACTTGAGTGAGGGTGGTGACTTCAGGAAGTATGTGACTTAAGTAAGGTTAGAACTTGAGTAAGCATGTGATTTGATAAACCCTCTTATAAGGCTGTGTCTGAAGATATACCCCACAATGATCCTCTCTCATTAACATATTGTTGTTGTTGTTAGGTCCTATCAAGTTGCCTCCAACTCATAGTGACCCTATCTATGTACAACAGAACAAAACACTATCCAGTTGTGCACCATCCTTGCAATCCTTGCTATACTTGAGCCCATCATTGCAGCCACTGTGTCAATCCATCTCATTGAGGGTCTTCCCCCTTTTCACTGACCCTGCACTTTACCAAGCATGATACCCTTCTTAGGGAATGGTCCCTTCTGACAACATGACCAAAGTAGGTAAGGATTTACAACACATCACAAAATGGAACATAATTACATCAGATTACAAAATGTAGAACAACCATACAATACCAGGAATCATAGCCTAGCCAAGCTGATGTATATTTTTGCAGAACACAATTCAATCCACTGACAACAATTTATAGAGTTTTTATAAGGATGACTAAAAAAACGGTAGGGAAAAATACTGGCGTATGTGGCTCCTCACCTGATTTTCACCTGATTATCACTTTTCAGCTACTGTCCTCCATTTCAATAATATCTAATGGAGGGGAGGCGGTAGGGAAAACAGTCTCGTACATGATAAAGAAAGGGCCCTGCAATAATTCTTCATTCTTTGTATAAATACAACCAAATCATTTACCAAGAAGCTTCCTTTATAGTTCCCCAAGCACTTGAGAAAATGTGAGTTATAACAAAGTCTCAAAGTCTCAAAGAGAAGGCTATTATGACTCAGTGCTTGAAGAATACGGATGCCAAGGGCTCAAGGCAGAAAGCCTGGGCAGATAATGCTAGCAATGGCCATTGTTGTTGTTGTTGTTGTTAAGTGCCGTGGAGTCGTTTCCGACTCATAGCGACCCCATGCACAGCAGAACGAAACACTGCCCGATCCCGCGCCAGCCCCACAATCCCTGCTATACTTGAACGCATCATCGCAGCCACCGTGTCAATCCATCTCGTTGAAGGCCTCCCCCTCTTTCGTCGACCCTCCACCCTACCAAGCAGCAATGGCCATTAGTGGTCCTGATATATAAAATGTTTGAATTTTGTAACTTGAGGAAAAATACTGTTTCAACTGTGCAAAACAGAGGAAATATTTCTTTCTATGGCCAGAGAAAGATATAAAATATTTCCCTTTTTAATTTTTAATACATTAGGTACATTTTTAAAGAAATATTTGCTTAAAAAGAAAAGCTCATTTTTTTTCTCTCCATATTTTGTCACTAAAAGATCATATGTTTTCCAGAAAACAAAACAAACTCAGAAAAAGACAGAAAAATTACCATATATTATTCTGCCCAATTGATTTTTTTTTTTTTTCCATGAGATAAAGTGCAATGAAACCACATGGATTTATTCCTATTTTGGAGAAACAATCTACATCCATGACACAGCTTAGGTTCACAATTTTATTACAAAGTAAATGTGTTATCTGCAGTACATGTTCAGTCTTTCACATTATCCTCCAAGACAAAACTTTGTCCTAGCTCAGTTATCTGTAAATGGATAGGAAGTCACTTGTGGCTCTTTGCCCTCTAAACTTTTAAGTTCATTTGGAGAATTCTCCCAGAATATATAGATTCATTGTGGGGCATGCCACCAGAGCTCCTTATTTAGGGGCTCAAAAAGGTAAAAGCAGATCTGGGTTGCAGACAATATCTGGCCAGATTATATCAACTGGATATTTGAGTGGTAATCTATTCATTTCGTATAATTAATATTGGTCTAGACTATGGGAACAAGAGACTGGGAAAAAAAAAAAAAAACCAATCTCACTGCCATCGAGTCGATTTTGTTTTTGAGTTTTATGGGAACAAGAGAAACAAACTGAAATTACCACTGGGAAAAGAAGGGAAAAATTCCAAACCAATGACCTGTGTATCTATTAAATTCTATGGGCTGGGATTAGCAAGGTCTCATGAAGGGTCTTAATAAATCACTAGGCTTAAAATGTGTTGAAATTGTGATATTTAATCTGGCTCTTAATATACACAGTTATTGAACATCCAAAGAGATCACAAGGTTCTCTAGTTTTACTCAAATTTTAAATGAGTGGTATGCATCCTAGATGCCCTGGTGTCTCAATTGTTATGTGCTTGGCTGCTAACTGAAAGACTGGTTATTTGAAAACACCCAGTGGCTCTGTAGGAGAAAGATATATGATCTCTGCAGTAAAGATTAGAAACACAAAGTAAACCTGATACCATCAAGTCAATTCTGACTCATGGTGACCCTATAGCCTAGAAAACCCTGTGGGATAGTTCTGTTCTATCACATGGGGTCACAATCAGTTGGAATTTACTTGCTGGCACCTAACAACAATATACAGGTTCTACTACTATAACAATTCCATATCTTGAAAATAAATCAACAAGAAATGAAAATTACAAGTTGCACTTTACGTTCTTAATATTAAAACTCACATATATCTCCATCAAAAAATTACTTTCAACATTCTTTATAATAAGTCCAAAGGGGAAAAAAACAAAAACAAAAACATACTTGCTGCCGTTGAGTCAGATATGACTCATAGCAACCCCTCCTTAGGTTTCTGAGGTGGTATCACTATGGAAGTAGATTGCCCCATCTTCCTTCCGAGGATTGCCTGATGGGTTTGAACCACCAGCCTTCTGGTTAGCAGTCAAGTGCCTTAGGCACTATTTTAAGGGAGGAGCCACCAGAGCTCCTCCCTTAAAATAAGTAGCCATTAAAAATAATTTAGTTTATTTAAGTAATCTAAGAGCTAGTTTCTTTTATTTCATGTGTTCATAGGGTAGAATAAATGAAAATAAAAATAAATTTAAGTACATAAATAAATGAATATAAGAAGAAAAAAAAAAAAAACCCAAATTCAATGCCATTGAGTCAATTCAGACTCATAGCAACCCCATTGGGTTTCCAAGGCTATAAATCTACGGAAGCAGATTGTCTCATCTTTCTTCCTCAGAGTGGCTAGTGGGTTTTAACCACTGACCTTTTGATTAACAGCCAAATGCCTTAACCAGTACACACCAGAGCTCCTGGTAAGAAAAAGTCAGGTAATTTAAATTTGCATGACACTTCAATTGTTAATGAGTTATAATACACCATTAAGTACATTTCATTAAGTGTATGTAGTTTCATCATCTCTTTCTCCTTAAAAAAGTGAGAATGTAAGATTGTACAACCACTTTGGAAAACAGTCTGGCAGTTTCTTAAATGATTCAATTTAGAGTTACTATATGACCCAACAAGGAGTTCTGGTGGCACAGTGCCTAAGGCATTTGACTGCTAACCAAAAGGTTGATGGTTCAAACCCACCAGCCGCTGCTCTGTGGAAGGAAGATGGGGCCATCAACTTCTATAAAGATTTACTACCTTAGAAACCCAATGGGGATCACTATGAGTCAGAATCCACTCAATGACAGTGAGTTTTTTAATATGACCCAACAGTTCTACTCCTAGGAATACACTCAGCAGAAATGAAAACAGGTGCACACAAAAATATATATGTGAATGTTCATTGCAGCATTATTTATAATGGCCCCAAAGTAGAAACAATATAAATGTCCATCAATTCATGAAAGGATTAACAAAATGTGGTGAGTCTTTGTAATGGAATATTATCTGGCAATAAGAAGAATTACACACTGACACATGCTATAATATGGATGAAAAACTTGAAGACATGTTAAGAGAAATAAGACAATCACAAAAGACCACATATGGTATGATTCCTTTTGTACAAAATGTCTTGTTGTTGTTGTTATGTGCCGTCGAGTTGGCCCCCTGACTCATAGTGACCCCTCCTTAGGTTTCCAAGGCAGTATCACTACGGAAGTAGGATTGCCCAACCTTCCTTCCGAAGAGTGGCTGGTGGGTTTGAACCGCCAGCTGTCTGGTCAGCAGGCAAGTGTCTTAGCCACTATGCTACCAGAGCTCCCACAAAATGTCTAGAACAGGTAAATTTATCAAGACAGAAAATAGATTAGTGTGTTGTGGTTGGTGAAGAATAGTATTGGTGAAGAATACTATGGAACCAAGAAATCAGCAGCAACACTGCGCACATACAGACACAAAAACCATAACAAAATGACACCAGTAAATTCATACTTGTTGATAATTACACTTAATGTAAATGGATTAAATGCACCAATCAAAAGACAGAGTTGCAGAATGGGTAAGAAACCGTGACCCAGCAGAGACACACCTTAAAATCAAAGACTAAAATAGACTAAAAATCAAAGGTTAGAAAAATATATATATATCAAGCAAATGACAGTGAAAAAAGAGTAGCAGTGACAATATTGATTTTGGATAAAATTGACTTTGAGACAAAAATCACCATAAGAGACAAGGAAGGATATTAAATAATGATTAAAATAACAATCAAATAAGACTCACATCCAAAGAAAGACCCACAAAATACACAGATCAATCTTTAACAGAATTGAAAAGAGAAATAAAGAATTCCACAATTAACAGTAGGAGAGTTTAATACACCACTTTTAATGAATGATAGAACAACTAGAAAGAAACTCAACAAAGATATAGAAGAACTAAACAACACAATCAAACAACTTGATAGTACACACATACATAGAACACTTCACCCAATAACAGCACACAAAAAAATTCTTTTCTAGCATACATGGAAAATTCTCCAGAATAGACTACATGTTAGGCCACAAAGCAAGTCTCACTAAATTTAAAAATATCAAAATACTACAAAAGTTTTTCTCAGATCACAATGCTGTAAAATTAGAAATCAGTAGTAGGAAGATCAAGGGAAAAAGAGCAAACACATGGAATATGAATAACACTGCTTAAAAACTACTGGGTAAGAAAAGAAATAAAATAGGAAGTGGAAAAACTTCCTTGAATCAAATAAGAATGAAAATACAACATACCATAAGTCTTTGGGACACAGCAAAAGCAGTGCTCAGAGGGCAATTTACAGCAATAAATCACACATGAAGAAAGAATAAAGAGCCAAAATCAGTCTTTAGCTCAACATTTCCAACAATTAGAAAAAGAGCAGTAAAAATTAACTGGTAGTCATCAGAAGAAAAGAAATGAATAAGATTCAAGCAGAAATAAATGACAGAGAAAACAGAGAAGCAATAGAAAGAATCAACAAGGCTAGAAGTTGGTTCTTTGAAAAGAGTAATGTTGTTATGTGCCTTCGGGTCAGCCCTGACTCATAGTGACCCCTCCTTGGGTTTCTGAGGCAGTATCACTACGGAAGTAGGATTGCCCAACCTTCCTTCCGAGGAGTGGCTG
>NW_006922028.1:435935-441709 GCF_000298275.1 Orycteropus afer afer | reverse complement strand
GCCAGCCTTCTGGTTAGCAGTCAAATGCCTTAAGCACTATGCCACCAGAGCTCCCAGTAAGAAAATTTCTAGAACTAGTTGTAAGTTTCATCAAAGTGGCAGGGTATAAGACCAACATATAAAATCAGTTGGATCCTTTTATATTAATAAAGAGAACTCTGAAAAGGAAACCAGGAAAGCAATAATATTTACAATAACCAACCAAAAGAGGAAGTACTTAGGAATAATTCTAACTGGAGACACAAAGACCCATACAACGAAAACTGGAAAACACTATTGTAAGAAACCGGAAGAGACCTACATAATTAGAAGACTATAGCAAGGGGATACTGCATGGTTTAAATAAGGAAGGGAATGTATCAGGATTGTATCCTTTCACCATAGTTATTCAATCTGTATGCTGAGCAAATAATCTGAGAATCTAGACTACATGAAGAAAAATGCAACATCAGGATTGAAGAAAGACTCATTAACAACCTGTGATATGCGGACATCACGACTTTGTTTGCTGAAAGTGAGGATGACTTGAAGCACTTCCTGATGAAGATTAAAGACTACAGTCTAGTATGGATTACATCTCAACATAAAGAAAATGAAAATCCTCACAACTGGACCAATAACCAGAATCATGATAAATGGAGAAAGATTGAAACTGTAAAAGATTTTGTATTACTTGGTTCCACAGTCAACACCAATGGAAGCAGCCAAGACATCAGACAACATATTGCTATGGGAAAATCTGCTGCACAAGACCTCTTTAAAGTGTTGAAGAGCAACGATGTCTCTTTGAAGACTAAGGTGCACCTAACCCAAGCCATGGTATCTTCAATTACCTCATATACACGTGAAAGCTGGACAATGAATAAGGAAGACCAAAGTAGAGTTGATGCTTTTGAGTTGTGGTATTGGTGAAGGATACTGAAAGTACCATGGATTGCCAGAAGAACTGACAAATCTGTCCTTGAGGAAGTGGAGCCGGAATGATCCTTGGAAGCGAGAATGGCCAGACTTTGCCTCACTTACTTTGGTCATTGTGGTAGCTGAAGTTGTATGTCAACTTAGCTGGGCCTGGTTGAGTGGCTGGGCAGCTGGATGTAGTATTCCCCATGATTAGATTGCCCAATCTTCCTTTTGAGGAGTGGCTGGTGGGTTTGAACCACCAGCCTTCATTAACCATTGTTGTTGTTGTTGTTATGTGCCATCGAGTTGGCCCCGACTCATAGTGACCCCTCCTTGGGTTTCTGAGGCAGTATCACTACAGAAGTAGGATTGCCCAACCTTCCTTCTGAGGAGTGGACTGGTGGATTTGAACTGCTAGCCTTCTGGATAGCAGTCAAATGCCTTAGGCACTATGCCACCAGAGCTCCTTCATTAACCATTAGAGAGATGTAAATTATAAATAAATATATATATATAATCTCACCCCAGCACTAATAGAAAAGGACAAACAGAAAATAACAAATGCTTGGAAGGGTGAGGAGAGATTGGAACTCTCACATTCTGCTAGTGGGACTGTAAAATGAAACAACCATTGAGGAAAATGGTATGGAGCCTCTTTAAAATACTAGAAATAGAAATAAATACAATATGATCCAGCAATCCCACTAAACCAAACCTAACCGAACTCACTGCCGATGAGTCAATTCAACTCATAGCAACCCCTCCTTGGGTTTCTGAGGTGGTATCTCTACAGAAGTAGATTGCCCAGTCTTCCTTCCGAGAATTGGGTGGTGGGTTTGGACCACCAGCTTTCTGATTAGCAGTCAAGTGCCTTAGGCACTATGCCACCAGAGCTCCCACTATTATGTATATATCCTAGAGTAATAAGAGCCATGACATGACAGATACATGCACACTCATGTTCATTGCAACACTATGTACAATAGCAAAAAGATGGAAACAATTTAAATACCCATCAATGGAGAAAAGAGTCAACAAACTTTGGTACATGCACAGAGTGGAATAGTATGTAATGTTAAGAACAGTGATGAATCTGTGAAACATCTCATAACATGTATGATCATAAAGGATAGTATACCAAATGAAATTAGTCAATTACAAAAGGACAAGGATTTTATGAGACCACTATTGTAAAAAGTCAAGAAAAGGGTTTCACGCAAAAAGAAATACTCTTTGGTGGTTACCAGAGGTTGGAGGGGAAGGAGGGTATATCACTAATTAAAAGGTAGACACATATCAATTTGGGTAAAGGCAAAGGAGGGAAAAAAAAAAGGTTTTGGCTATGAAAACCCTGTGGAAAAGTTCTACTCTGCAACACATGAGGTTACCATGAGTCATAATTGACTTGATGGCAATGGTTTATTTTATTTTTTACCAGAAGCTATATCTGATAGCATTGAGAAGAATGGGAATTCCAGAACACTTGATTGTACTCATGAGGAACTTGTACATAGATCAGGAGGCTGTTGTTCAAACAGAACAAGGGGATACTGCATGGTTTAAAACCAAGGAGGGAGTGAGTGCATCAGGGTTGTATCCTTTAACCATACTTACTCAATTTGTATGCTGAGCAAATAAGCCAAGAAGCTGGATTATATGAAGAAGAATAGCATCAGGATTGGAGGAAGACTGATTAACAACCTGCAATATGCAGGTGACACAAATTTCAGGGTGATTTGAAGCACTTACTGATGAAGATTGCAGACTACAGTCTGCAGTATGGATGATACCTCAATATAAAGAAAACACAAATCCTCTCAACTGGTCCAATAAACAACTTCACGATGGGTGGAGAAAAGATTGAAGTTGTTAAGGACTTCATATTACTTGGTTCTACAGTCAACACCAATGGAAGCATCAGTCAAGACATCAGATGATGTATTGCATTGGGCTAATCTGGCACAGAAGTCCTCTTTCAAGTGATGAAAAGCAAAGATGTCTCATTGAATACTAAAGTGCACCTAACCCAAGCCATGGTATTTTCAATCGCCTCTTATGCACGTGAGAGCTGGTCAATGAATTAAGAAGAGTTGATGCTTTTGAGTTGTGATGTTGGAGAAGAATGCTAAGAGTATCAACCAAAAAAACCAAACATGCTGCCATCGAGTCGAATCCAACTCATAGCGACCCCTCCTTGGGTTTCCAAGGCAGTATCACTATGGAAGTACATTGCCCAACCTTCCTTCCAAGGAGTGGCTGGTGGGTTTGAACCTCCAGCCTCCTGGTTAGCAGTCAAATGCCTCAGGCACTACAACACTGGAGCTCCCACTGCTAAAAGGACTAACAAATCTGTTCTGGAGGAAGTGCAGCCGGAATTCTCCTTGGAAGTGAGAATGGCCAGACTTTGTCTCACCTCCTTTGGTCATGTTGTCAGAAGGAACCAGTCCCTGGAGAAGGATATCATGTTCAGTGAAGTGGAGGGTCAACAAAAGAGGGAAGGGCCTTCAACGAGATGGATTGACATAGTGGCTGCAATTATGGGCTCAGGTATAGCAAGGATTGTGAGGTTGGCACAGGACCAGGCAGTGTTTCACTCTGCTGTGCATAGGGTAGCTATGAGTTGGAGATGACTCGATGACACCTAACCACAACAACAACATATCTGACCCTTCTTTTGTTCCACTCAGTTAATACTACCGAAATAGAAATCATATCCTGTACGTGTTCAATAAATGATAACACCAGGACATCCTCAGAATTCTATTTTTATTCTTTCATATAGTATTCACACTTGTATTACATTTGAATATTTCACTTTTTAAAATGATTTTTACATTTTTATAATATTTTGTTCTTGTTACAAATGTAATATATATTCTTCATAGGAAAATTGGAAGACATGATCCAGCAAAAAGAAAAAAGTCTTAAAATTTTTGCGAAAATTATGTTTTTTTACACATCTTATAAAGCAGCTTGCTTATACTCTCAGTATGTTCAAATAAATGTTGGTGTTTGATTTCCTCCTTCTTCTTTTTAAAACATTATTTGTTGTGAAGAATATTTCTTTTTCTTGCCTGACCTTGAAGGCAGATGTGGGTATGTAATACTTTTAGTAAAGCTCTACTTTCTCATTTTTTAAAAATGGTAACAAATAGGAAATCGTCACTAATTTACTCTTTCTAATTAGTACAGTTTTCTCTTTATTCTGACCACCAATTTCTTTACTTTCACTTGACCACAAATCATTAAAAAGTGATCATTTTTCTTGGACAAGTTTTTTTCCCCCTAAATTTTGAGAAAATTCAAAAGACTAGGAAGAAAATAAGAAACGATCCCCACCTTATAGTAATAATCACACATAATATGTTTTTATATTTTGTTTATATGAACATACAAGCAGAAATACTTAAACACATAAATATAACAGAGCTAAACATTGAGATGCTTTCTCTTTCAAACCATAGATACATGGCATGTAGAGAGACTTGTGGAATCTGACTCATAGCAACTCCTCCTTGGGTTTTCAAGGTGATTTCTCTATGGAGTAGATTGCCCAGTCTTCCTTCCGAGGAGTAGCTGGTGTGTTTGAACTGCCAGCTTTCTGGTTAGCATTCAAATGCCTTAGGCACTATTCTACCACAGCTCTCCTAATTTGATCTAGTCCATTAATGTTGTTGTTGTTATTGTTATTTGCAATCGAGTCGGACCCGACTCATAGTGACCCCTCTTTGGGTTTCTGAGGCAGTATCACTATGGAAGTAGATTGCCCCATCTTCCTTCCGAGAAGTGGCTGATGGGTTTGAACCGCCAGCCTTCTAGTTAGCAGTCAAGTGCCTTAGGCACTACACTATGCTACCAGAGCTCCCAGTCCATTAATATCACACTAATATCATTATTATCACATGCAAGTAAAATATTGCTGAAAATAATTTAAAAATGGTTGCAGCACTACATCAACAGGGAACAGCCAGAAATTCAGGCTGGATTCAGAAGAGGATGTGGAATGAGGAATATCATTGCTGATGTCAGATGGATCTTGGCTGGAAGCAAAGAACACATTAAGATGTTTATCTGTGTTTTATTGACTACACAAAGACATTCTACTGTGTGGATCATCAAGTTATGGATAACATTGTGAAGAATGGGAATTCCAGAACACCTAACTGTGTTCATAATGAACCTGTACATAGACCAAGAGGCAGTTGTTCCAACAGAACAAAGGGGTATGGCAAGTTTTAAAATCAGGAAATGTGTGTGTTAGAGTTGTATCCTTTCACCTTACTTATTCAATCTGTATGCTGTCCAAAAGGCTGGACTATATGAAGAATAATGTGGAATCAGGATTGGAGGAAGACTCATTAACAAACTATCATATGCAGATGACACAACCTTGCTTTCTAAAAGTGAAGAAGACTGATGAAGATCAAAGACTTCAGTATGAATTACATCTCTACTTAAAAAAAGAGAAAAATTCTCACAACTGGACCAATGAGAAGTGGAGAAAAGATTGAAGTTGTCAATGATTTCATTCTACTTGGATCCATAATCAGTGTCCATAGAATCAGCAATCAAGAAATTAAACATGATATTGCACTGGGCAAATCTGTTGCAAAAGACTTCCTTAAAGTGTAAAATAGCAAATATGCCACTTTGAAGACTAAGGTGCACAGACCCAAGCCATTGTCTTGTAATGGCATTATATGTTTGTTAAAGCTGAACAATGAATAAGGAAGACTGAAGAAGAATTGATGCATTTGAATTGTGGCGTTGATGAAGAATATTGAATGTACCATGGACTGCCACAAGAAGGAACAAACTGTCTTGGAGGAAGGATTGCCAGAATGCTCTTTAGAAGTGAGAATGGTGATATACAA
>NW_006922028.1:429552-434770 GCF_000298275.1 Orycteropus afer afer | reverse complement strand
CTGGGAGCTCTGGTAGCATAGTGCCTAAGGCACTTGACTGCTAACCAGAAGGCTGGTGGTTCAAACCCACCAGCCACTCCTCAGAAGGAAGATGAGGCAATCTACTTCTGTAGTGATACTGCCTTGGATACCCAAGGAAGGGTCACTAGGGGCCGGGTCCGACTCGAGGGCACATAACAACAACAACATAACCTCTGCCTAATAGAGACCAGCCTTGTGCTGATCCTTCTAAGAGAAATTATTTGAGCAGACATGTTATCAGGAGGGACCAGTCCCTGGAGAAGGACATTAAGCTGGGTAAAGTAGATTGTCAGTGAAAAAGAGGAGGACCCTCAATGAGATGGATTGACATAGTGGCTGCAACAAAGGGCTCAAGTATAGCAACGATTGTGAGGATGGTGCAGGTTTGGGCAGGGTTTTGTTCTGCTGTACACGGGGTCACTATAAGTCAAACTGACTCAAGGGCATCTAACAATTAACACGTCCAAAAGGACTTTTGTCAGTATCAGTTCTTTCTATATCTCCATCATGTTTTTCTTAGTAGTTGCAAATTATGCAAGTCTTGTTTTGTAGCTAAAAAGATGCAGTTATCTTTAATAGTTGTTACGGTTTCCTTTCCTCTTTGATTGGAAGTTTTTAGTTCAATTTCTCTTTGTTTTATCTTGTCCCTCACATACTATCTACACTTTGAAGATAATGGCCTATTAGTTTTTTCTATCTCTCAAATAGATTTTTTTGTTGTTGTTCTTGTTAATTTCTTTCTTCAGCATTACCGGTCTTTCCAAAAGATAAAGATTTAATTCTGAGCACTGCTCTGTAGCAGCCTTAGAAGACATTTAAGTTGACCGGTCTTTTAAGTAAAAACAGAGTCCGTCAGTACCCCATTGTTTATGTACTAGCTGTAGCAAATAAGGAGCTTGGAAGTCTGAAATGTAAGTGTAAAATTCTTTGCAACAATTTTGAGAACTAGTTACTGAGAAACTGAACATGATGGGAATAATGAGTTAAAATAAGTTACAAAGTAAATGATTCCCACGTTATTTTCTATTTACTTTCAGTTTTTTCATTTAGCACAGGAAGAAGTGACTCTGCAAACTGTTTTTTGAAGTAAAAATTGTGTATGTCTGCATATGTGTATGTTTGCGCTTCTCTAAAATGTTTTTCCCAAAAGCTACTTTGTTTTCTAGCTCCTAAATTTATCTTAAAATTCTTCTTTTTCAATTTGTATTTTATTGTATTTTTGGTGAAGTTTACACATCCAATTAGGCTCATGTTTAACATGTCCATACATATTGTTCTGAAACACTTGTTACTTTTTCACAATGTGTCAACATTCTGTTTATTTCAGTTTGGGTTGTTCTGTTTCATTCATCTAGCTTGCCTGCCCTCCGCCCCCCATTTACTTTCTTATCTTTGCTTTAGGGTAAATATGACCATTTGATCTCATGCAGATGATTAAAAAAAAAAAGAGTTCAGTACTTGTTCTGATTACCTAGTGCCACTCTGACAAGAGTATACCACAAATGGGATGGCTTTAACAAACAGGAGTTTATTCTCTTACAGCTCAGGAGGCTAGAAGTCCTAGTTCAAAGTGCCAGGCTCTAGGGGCTGGGTGAAAGCCCCTTGACCTTGGGCTTCAGCTTTGCCTCTTGCCTCTGGCCCATGGAAGGTAGAGGCATCTTTTCACTCAGGCAGCTACTGGCTGCTGAGGTTAACAAGCCCAAGGTCAACAAATAAAATGGCATAGTCCCGATGTTACCAAAGCACACAGCAGGCCATTCATTCAAGTCCATTGTAAGTCCCAAGGTCAGCAGAACATGGCAGGCTGCTGAACAACGACACGGCTATATACAAGGTCCAAGTGTACCATAAGCTAGATACCATTCCCTAAGGCTTCTCCTTATATACAGGAAGGAAACCACATCCCAAGACAGCTACACAGCTGCTCAGTAGATTCCACCATGGAGTTGATTACCAGTCTCATCATGGGGAATACTACAGTTAGCTGCCTGGCCACTCAGCCAGGCCCAGCCAAGTTGACACACAGACTTACCTACACAGTACTCACTAGTGATATTGTTTATTTTATGATCCAATCTTCAAACTTCTTCTTTAAAAAGATAATTTCCTCACACACACACACCTCCAACCTGCTTTGGTTCTGTGGTTCATACCTTCAGTAAATGTTTGCCAATATCCTATGCTCCTTGTGCTTCTGTGCCTTTGTTACCTGTCTCTGGCCAAACCTCAACCCCTAAGGAATAACAGCATCTACTCTTTCAGTATCTGCACCCTGGCAGCCAGCCTTTGGTAGACAAAGTACAACATGGCAGATTATTCCACCATGATTTATATCCAGCCTCAAATGGGCCCCCAACATTGCCCAACAAGTCTCCTGCATCCACTTGATCAAGTAAGTCATGCTCTCAATCTCCCCAATACTTTGATACCTTCTCCATTCTCTTCTGCTCTCTTTCTAGTCCAGTTCTCAACTGGGTACAATTTTATCCCCCGAAGAACATATGGCAATGTCTGCAGAATCTTTTGATTGTCACAACGAGAACGGGGTATGTTACTGACATCAGATAAGAAAAGGCCAGGGATGTTGCTCAACATCCTATAATGCATGAGAGAGCCTCCCACAGTATAGAATATCTGGTCGAAAATATCAATAGTGCTAAAGTTGAAAAACACTCTTGTACCTTCTTGTTTAGTTAATTCCTCCTTCCTTTACGGAGAAAACAGCAGCCAACTACTAGGGCTTCCTTCATCTTTCCTATATCAAACACAAAACACTTACCACATCATGTGTTGTTATAATAGAAGGGCTGTCCTCTTTGGCCGGCTGAAGCTAACCTTCTGCCTGTACTTTGGATTCCACAGTTTCTTAATTTTTCCCTAATATTAGACTATTATTAATCTTATCTTGTGTGTATTCAACCTTCCCTTTTCAATTCTTCCATTTGATTTTAAACACAATAATGTTTCTTTGATTAAAAAATAGATAACAAAATGAAATTTTAAAACTCTTCTCTCTTCATGTACTGCCTTGTCTATCTCTTTGCAGCCACATTTCTTGCAATAGCTGTTAATGATATCAACAATCAATAATTCCTCACTTCCCACTCAGTGTTCAACCCACTTCAGTCTGGCTTTGGCTACATCACTCCATGAAAATAGTTGTGATGAAAGTCACCAATGACTTCCATGTAGTAAATTCCTCAGATACTTTTTGATCTTCATCTTGCTTCACTTCTCAATAGAGTTCAACAATGATTATTACTCCCTGCTTGTTAAAATAGTCTTCCCATAATTTCTATGACACAAATACCTCCTGATTTTCAACATTTCTGGTTGTTGTTGATGTTGTTATGTGCCGTCGAGTCAAACCCGACTCATAGCGACCCCTCCTTGGGTTTCCGAGGCAGTATCACTACGGAAGTAGGATTGCCCAACCTTCCTTCCGAGGAGTGGCTGGTGGGTTTGAACCGCCAGCCGTCTGGTTAGCAGGCAAGTGTCTTAGCCACTATGCTACCAGAGCTCCTGGTAGCCTCCTTAATTCTTTCTTGTTAATTCATACTATCCTGGTCTTTAAGAATAGGCATTTCCTTAAGGCTTAGGCCTGAAAGATTACATCTTCTCAGTCTTCACTCTTCCTAACTAATATAATTCAGATCTATTGCTTCATTTAGCATATGTATATGCAAGATATTTTCAAATTAATATTTCTAGTCCAGACTCCTCTGAAGCTCAGATCTTTAATTAGTTACCTACTTTTCTTGAGTATCTCAAAAACATCTCCATCACAACATATCTCTAAATGACATCTTCCTCTTTTCTTAGATTTCTATCAAGTCCCTCTCCCAGTTTTGGGGAGATTCCCTATGAGAAACAGTCACAGAGAGAGGAAATTCTCATCTATCTACTATTGAATTTGGATGAGCCTGGTCCTCTTTTTCCCAAATGTCAAGGCAGCCAGTTTACAACACATGACGAAGACATTTAAAATTGCCTCTTTTTCCTTTGAGTGATTGATTCAAAGATTGAGTGTTGTTCAACACTTATTCCAGGTTTTGATGGAATAAATGCTGCCCTAGTGGTTTTGGTGTACTGACCAGATTGTCCCTCCTAATAGATGTGTGTAGGCCTCGCTGGTTCTAGGACATGTGGCATGAAGTCAGTCTCTGCCTTTTTTTGAGCCTGGTTAGTCAGAAAACTTGGAGTTGGTTCTGAGGACAAGGATAATTATTGGGAGAGGGATCCTTCCTTATGCCCTCATTCAAACTCTTTTGATAATTTCTTTCCCAATCAAACTCTAATTTTTAGATGAGAATTAGATTGTTCTTGTAACATGGCAACATGAAAATGAATTACTGTTGGGAGTGGTTAAAATATAATTGTGGTTTTGTAAGAGCTGTCTGTCAGCCGAGTCATTGAAATTCCTGTTTAGAGTTAACATCTTCAGCCAAAAATTTGGGCATTTGAACTTGATAATCCCTTTCTTTAAAATGTTAATACCATCAGAAGCAGTAACTTCTGCTCATGATCATTGAATTGTTCAAATTCTTGATGTTATTTACCAGGATTGACAAATTGTTTCCCAGAGCTTTGCTCCAATTGAATTTATTGATATACGTTCATTTATTAGAGATTTGTGATGAAATGTATTTGTGAGCAGTGGGGCTAGTGACTCAGATTTAGTAATGAACTTGAGATGTCAGAAAAGTTTAGAACAACATCAAGAAAATAATTAAAATAATTTGAAATATTGGAATCCTGGATTTGAATTATTATAGGTATCTGCAAAAAGGACATGGGGGCAGCCTCTTCTGACCTCCTCCAGACTCACTAGGGGGAAAGAGACACACCATCAACAGCCTAAGGCTTATCCCTGTGAGGCCAGACATGCTACCACCCTCCAGCCTTTTTACCAATTGTGATACCAATTGTCCTTCCCACAATTCTCTGCTGGATTTGATAATTCATTGCAATGGCCACACAGAACTCACAGACACTCCTCACGATTATGGGCTTTATTAGGGACACTTGACAATGAAATGGGCTGATTTCAGATATTTTTGATAGTGGCTAATTGATTGTATGGGGAGCTCTGGTAGTATAGTGCCTAAGGCACTTGACTGCTAACCAGAAGGCTGGCAGTTCAAACCCACCAGCCACTCCTCGGAAGGACGATTGGGCAATCTACTTCCATAGTGAT
>NW_006922028.1:416245-422242 GCF_000298275.1 Orycteropus afer afer | reverse complement strand
ACATGAGACAAAGTATATGTGAACTGCTGTATGAAAAGTGAATTTACTCTGTAAATCTTCACCCAAATCCTCATAAAAAAAAAAAAAAAAAAATATTAGGATTCATTTTTCGTAGCATAGTGTTTCCTACACAGGCAAGGATATCCTGGCCAGGTGGTTCTTGTCAAAAGATGCTATTTATGTCCCCTGCTTCTTGGACTTTTGTACCTGCTTTGGCTCCTGTCTGGTTTCCAAGACTTGTGCTCCAGCATCCTTTGATTTGGTGAGCTCTTGGTTCTTTTTTCTTATCTATTTTTGGATTTAGATAATTAGAGTTCACTTATACTATTTGCATATGGTATTTACATCCTAATGGAAAAGAACTCTAAACCTGCCTGTAGCTCTCTTCTCCCTAATCCTGGTTCTCTTTTAGTATCTCCTGTCCTGATGCTCTGGCAAAGATGCCTGTCTGAGAGATGGCAGCAGTGGAACCAAGAGGCATGAGACAGAGTGGCAGCCTTGCCAGCCCAGGGAGCGAGGAGGCTGAGGAGCCTTGCTGGCAGAATGGGATGCATGTAGGTGCACTTATTGGCAGAGCTAAAAGAGTTGGTATCACTTGCCCGTCGAGGGCAGTGGCCAAGCCGAGTTCATGGCATCACCATTTATCCAGAAAACAAGTCAAAAGCCCAGGGTACATTTTTTACAATTCCTTTCTTTCAATTCTACATATAATCCTTCACTAAATTTTTATTGTTTTTTTTTTCTCTTAAATATCCCTTAAGTTTATTCTTTACTTTCTGGCTCTCCCACCATCAGCACCAATATTACAGTGCAAGTCACTGTCATATCTCACCTGGACTACAATAACCTCCTATTTAGCCTACCTGCATGTTTCCCCCCTTCCCTAATCCATTCTTTTCTAGATGTAAAATGTGATCTTGTTGAACATTGCCCCACTACCCAGCTGCTTGAACAATTTCTGTTCAAAAGATTAGCACAAGCCTGGTTCCCCATGAGTTGGAGGTTAAAGATGTCCCAAATGTCCACACTACCACTCCATCATTTCAGACATTAATTCCTCCTCCTCCTTTCAGTAATCTCCCCTGTCTGAGGTTTCTTTATTTCACTGTAATGCTTCACAGAACTCAGACATCCAAGGGATTGTCTCATGTAGTGGTAGTGGAGGCTGGGAGGCTGGCAGGTTGGCAAGTCCCAGGTCTGTAAGTAGGTCTGGAGGATCCTCCCAATTGTTGGGGTGGATGAACCTCAATCATCAGATTGGATGATGGCTGCGGTCCCAAATCCAGGGGTGAGATGACAATGAGCCAAAATGCAAAACTGGAGCAAGAGGAGGGCAAACCTTCCCAGAAGATTCATCTGTACATCCCCAAGGAAGCTAAGGGTGGTGATTTGAGTTATACCCTCCAACAAGGTGGGACTCAAGATAGATCCCACCTGTGCTGCGCCAACAGAAATAACCAAGTGGATGACTTTAACAATCAGGAGTTTAAAAGAATCTATTCAGTTGCTCATGGCAAATTCCACTACAGCGCTGATTGCCAGTCATTATAGGGAATAACTACTACCAGCTGCCCAGTCAAGTTGACACATGACCTTAACTATCACACCACCTTAAACAGGCATGGATAATAGGATTTACAGTATATCACAAAGTGGAAGATAATGGCTGGAAGGGCCACATTGAGCAATACACCACACCAGCTACATGCATTTTCTTTTAGTCCCCTGGGAATTTTCCTTGCTGCTTGTAGGCCTACCTCCAGACCTCTGCATATGTTGTTCCCCTCACTGAAACACTCTTCTTTTACTTCCTTCACCTAGTTAACTCCTTGCCTTATAGAATTATATTTTAAAACAAGTAAAGAAATGTTCAAGTTCATTATGCATAAACTCATTTAGTTTATCACAAATAGTCTTGGTTGGCATTTGGCAGTTACATAGCAGCTCTATGAGAGAAAGACCTGGAGAAAGACTTGACAATCTGCTTCCATAAAGACTACAGCCTAGAAAACCCTGTGGGGAAGTGTAACTTTGTCACATGGGATTACTGTGAGTTGAAAATTAACTCAATGGCACAACAGTAACAATTTTACCTAAGAAAATTCTTTTTGTCTAATTCATCCTGCTAATTTGCAAAGGCTTCTGCCATTGATTAATAATAAGTGATAAACAGATGAATTATGAATGAATGAACATTAACCTAGTTGGTATTGTTGGGAAATTTGATCTTCATCAATATGTGCTTCAAGTCATCTTCCCTTTCAGTAAACAAGGTTGTGTCATCTGCATATCGCAGGTTGTTAATGAGCCTTCCTCCAATCCTGATGCCATGTTCTTCGTCATAAAGTTCAGATTATTTGCTCAGAATACAGATTAAATAAGTCTGGTGAAAGGATACAACTTTGATGCTTATCCTTCCTGATTTCAAACCGAGTTTAAGGATTTTAGTGCCCAATTTTTCAGAAGTGGTTAGCCCCCTTCTTCTTAACAGTCTGCCTCAGTCTGGAAGCTCCACTAATACCTGCCCAGCATGGGTGACCCTAATGGTATGTGAAATACTAGTGACCTAGCTTCCAGCTTCACAAAAATATGCAAGTCACCACAGCATGACAAACTGACAGACGAGTCATGGTACAAAATCATGTAGAGGTCTGGTTAAAACAGAATGAGATGTGATCTCACTTCCCCTCTACGACCCTCCAGTTTCTGATTCGGTGAGCCTGGGGCAGAGAATTTATGTTTCTAACAAGTTCTCCAGTGACGTGAATGCTATTGGTTTGGACATACTTTTAGAATCAAAAATTCTAAATTCTTTCTAGGCAATGAAAGTCCTTCTCAAATTTTAAAGTGCATACAAATCACTCAGACATCTTGTTAAAATGTGGGTTCTGATGCTGCAGATCTGGCTGAGGCCTGAAGATTTTGCATATTTAACAAGTTATGAGTCCGGGCCGACTCGATGGCACATAACAACAACAACAACAAAAAGTTATCAGGTGATCCACTTCTAAAACTTGGAAAACCATGGAAAACCACCTAATGGGTCTTAGACTATTGTTGGAGAGTTCTACTCACTTACTTTGGACTGGTCATCAGGAGGGACTGACCACTGGAGAAGATCATCATGTTTGGTAAAAGCAGAAGGCCAGTGGGTCAGAATGCTCATGTCCAGATTTTGGAATAGGGTGGCAAATCCAGCAGTTAGTAAGCTAGTCAGTTATCCACAATGAGATAGATTAGCACAATCGCCCCAGCAGTGGACTCAAACGTGCAGCAATCATGAAGATGACACAGGTCTGGGCAATGTTTTCTTGAGTTGCCATTAGTCAGAGCTGACTCACAGGCAGTTAACAACAACAACATCAGGTGAGTAGCAAAATGCTCCCATGTGAGTTACATTTACATCACCTGGATATTTGTTAGATATGCAAAGTCTCCATGCCAACATTCCACATTTGAATCTGCTATTAATAAGGCATTTTAACCGATCTGTGACATTTAAATTTGAGAAGTGCTGTTCTAGGTGTGTATATTATCTGGAAATTTGAGGAAACTGTTATGGATGATGTGGCAGGCAGAGTCACAGAAAATTTGTGGGTAGTTACAAGTATAGAACAAATGATATTCAGCTAGAAAGTTCATTTGCTTTATTATTATTGCAATTTGGATGCAAATGTACGAAGCATATTTGTTTTACTCTCAACAATTCATGCATGTTTGATTTCATGGCCCAGATTACAATCCCCAACCATGAAAGACTCTCCTCCCTCTTCTCCCCGTGACCGCTCCCTCCCTGTGCCCTTCTTATCTGTGCAGTCCTGTCTGTCCAGCTTTCCCTCTATGTGAATGCTGCCCCTCTGATGTCTCGTGGCTGATTGATCCAAGGGGTACATCTCCCTAGGGTAGGTGGGTGCATCTCCCTGGGGTAGGTATTCTGCCTTGTAGATCTTTCTACTGTTGGGCTGAGAGCCAATCCACAGAAATGTGCCCATTTCTAGGCCTGAAGGATAACCTGGGGCCATAGTCTTGGGGGTTCCACTAGTCTCTATCCAACCAGTAATTCCAGTCATTTTTGTGTTTTTGAAATTTGTTCCACATTTTGCCTCCCATTCTATCCAGAATCTCCAATTTTGATAAGTTTCTGAGAGGTTGGCATTGGTAGCTGGAAACCATCTGGTTCTTTTGGTTTCAAGGTCCTGCAGGCTGAAGTTCTTGTGGTCCATCATATCTTTAGACTAATTGTTTCCAGATGACTTTGATTTTCTTCATTCTTCTTTGCTCCAGATGAGAGCAGCCCAATAGTTGCCTCTTAGACGGCCACTTGAAAGCTTTTAAGACCCCAGTCACTACTCACCAAAATACTCACCAAAAAGAGATTTTTATGTACTATGTTATGCCCATTGATCATTATGTCCCCCAAGACTATGGTCCTGAGCCCATAGGCCTGGAGATTCTCCCCTTAAGGTATTTGGTTGTCTCTGAGAAGCTACTCCAACCTTGTCCTTTGTCATTTCTATAATGTATGTGGATAATTTTGTAATGCAAGTACATATGTAAGACTTGTTGTTAGGTGCCGTCGAGTTATCTCCAACTCATAGCTACCCTATGTACAGCAGAACGAAACACTGCCCAGTACTGTGCCAGCTCCATGATCCTTGCTATATCTGAGCCCATTGTTGTAGCCACTGTGTCAATCCATCTTGTTGAGGACCTTCTTCTTTTTCGTTGACCCTCCACTTTACCAAGTATGATATCCTTCTCCAGGAAATGGTCCCTTTTTACAACATGACCACAGTAGGAGAGACAAAGTCTGGCCATTCTTGCTTCCAAGGGGCATTCTGCCTGCCCTTCTTCCAGGACAGATTTGTTAGTTCTTTTAGCAGTCCATGGTACTTTCAGCATTCTTTGTCAACACCACCACTCAAAAGCATCAACTCTTCTTCAGTCTTCCTTATTCATTGTTCAGCTCTCACATGCATAAGAGATGATTGAAAATACCATGGCTTGTGTCAGGTGCACCTTAGTCTTCAAGGAGATATTTTTGCTCTTCAGCACTTGAAAGAGATCCTTTGCAGCAATTTGCCAAATGCCATACGTCATCTGATGTTCTGACTGCTGCTTCCATTGATATTGATTATAGAACCAAGTGTTCTGAATCTTTGACAACTTCAATCTTTTCTCCATTTATCATGATGCTGCTCATTAGTCTAGTTGTAAGGTTTTTGTTTTCTTTATATTGAGGTCTAATCCATACTGCAGACTGTAGTCTTCAATTTTCATCAGTAAGTACCTCAAGTCATCCTCACTTTCAGCAAGAAAAGTTGTGTCATATGCATATCACAGGTTGTTAATGAGCCCTCCTCCAATCCTGACGCCACATTCTTCTTAATAAAATCTAGCTTCTCAGGTTATTTGTTCTGAGTACGGATTGAACAAGTATAGTGAAAGGATACAACCCTGACACACTCCCTTCTTGATTTTAAACCATGCGGTGTTCCCTTATTCAGTTTGAATGACATATTCTTGTACAGGTTCCTCATGAGGATGATCAAGTGTTCTGGAATTCCCATTCTTCTCAAGGTTATCCATAATTTGTTATGATCCATATAATCAAATGCTTTTTCATAATCAATAAAACAGAAGTAAACATCTTTCTGGAATTCTTTGCTTTTAGCCAAGATATGTCTGATATCAGCAATGATATCCCTCATTCTACATCCTCTTCTGAGTCCAGCTCACATATTTGGAAGTTCTTTGTCAATATACTGCTGTAACCGTTTTTGAGTTATCTTCAGTAAGATTTTACTTGTATGCAATATTAATGATATTGTTTCATAATTTCCACATTGTGTGGGGTCTTCTTTCTTGGAATGGGTACAAATGTGGATATCTTCCATTCAGTTGGTCAGGTAGCTTTCTTCCAAATCTCTTGGCATAGCCAAGTGAGTGCCTTCAGCATGGTATCCGTTTGTTGAAATATCTCAATGGGTACCCCAT
>NW_006922028.1:409175-415175 GCF_000298275.1 Orycteropus afer afer | reverse complement strand
TTGGTAAAAATCTTCAATTTCCTCATCTTTGGCTTGGTGGTTGGTGTGTAAATTTGAATAATCAACTGAATTTGAATATCAACTGGTCTTCCTTGTAGGCATATGGAAATTATCCTATCACTGACAGCATTGTAGTTCAGGATAGATCTTGAAACATCCTTTGTGATGAGGAATGCCACATCATTCCTCTTCAACTTGTCATTCCCGGCATAGTAGATCATATGGTTGTCCGATTAAAAATGGCCAAAACTGGTCCATTCCAGCTCACTCATGCCTAGGATATCAATCTTTGTGTGTTCCATTTCACTTTTAACAAACTTCCAGTTTTCCTAGATTCATACTTCTTACATTCCATGTTCCAATATTTAATGGATGTTTGCAGATGTTTCTTCTCATTTTGAGTCGTGCCACATCAGCAAATAGAGGTCCCGAAAGCTCTACTTATCCATATTATTAAGGTCAGCTTTACTCTGATGAGGCAGTTCTTTCCCAGTCATGTTATGAGTCCTTTCCAGCCTGAAGGGCTCATCTTCTGGCACTATGTTGGACAGTGTTTCAGGGCTATTTATAAAGTTGTCCAGTAATATATCAGACAATGTTTCACTACTATTCACAAGGTTTTCCCTGGCCAATTCTTTGAGAAGTGGATGGCTTCTTCCTTCTTCTTCATCTGTCTCAGACTGGAATCTCCTCTGAAACCTGGCCACCATGGGCAACCCTGCTGGTGTTTGAAACACCCATGGCACAACCTCCAGCCTCACAGCAACACTCAAGCCATCATAATACTACAAACTGACAAACGAGTTTGTCTCCCTTAGCTGTTCCAAACCCCTTCACTCCCTTCCTGGCCTTCTTCCTTACCTATATCTGGCCATCGGCCCTGGCTTCCCACTTCTTGCCTGGGGTTCTCTCTCCCCTTACTTAATCCAGCATCTTTTCCTGGCTTCCCACTTCCATATAAGACTATCTTCAGCCAAATCTATCCTTGGTCTTGGGTATATTCCTGTTTACCTACTCCCGCATGATCTTCTTACCTGTCTATGCATTTACCCATAGCCTAGTGTTTGGTGCCACTGGTAATGCAGTATTGTGCATGTAATAGTATTTGCCTTTGTGGTCTATATCTTTTGTGCACATTTCTGTGTCCTTCTTTTCCCCATTGTCACTGTGCTCGTCATAGACTCTTTCCATACTGTCCCTCCTCTCATCCAAATCAACATGTGACCTCCAACTAGTCTGAAGGTTTCCCTCCTCTTTCCTTCCATCCCTGGTAACCAATAGAGTAAATTTTCTTCCCTGCCTGAACCTTAGAAAGTTCATTTGGTTTTGATACCTTTACAATTAATAAGCAACTTCTCAAATATATTACTTTCTTTGATCTTGACAGTAACAGTGTCATAAATGGAGAACAAGTATTACTCTTTCTATTTTATAGTTGAGAAACTAAAACTTTGATAAATCATTTATTCATGGTCACATAGCTAATACATGACAAATCTTCATTTTGTGCTATGCAAGACGAGTGTTCTTTTTCCTAATCACACTTCTAGCTCCATCTGTCCATTAAAACAAAAACAAAAACACTGAAGTGGAAATTATATTGCCTAAGAGGAAACTGGTCTTTCTACTCAAATCTCTTCACGTGATTTGTCAGCTTGCCCCATCAAATTCTCCGCAAGATAGCCTAGGTCCTTACTACCATTATCATGCTCTTCCAAGGTGTTTTTTTTTTTTTTTTTAAATATTTTAATTTGTCAAGATTTTGAATATAGCTGGAAATCAGGAAGAAGTGCCTCTGTGCAACCAAAGTAGGAGTAAGAAGATCAAAATGCTATAAACCTTGTATAATTTAAATCAAAACCCAAGCCTGTTGCCATTAAGTCAATTCTGACTCATAGTGACCCTATATATAACAGAGTAGAATTGCTCCATAGGGTTTTCTTGGCTGTTATCTTTATGGAAGCAGATCACCAGGCTATTCTTTCCTGGCATCACTGAGCAGGCTTGAAATGTCACCCTTTAGGTTACTAGTCAAGTGTGCCTCCCAGGGACCTGATTTATGCAAATTGCTCATAGGTAATAGTCTCTTGTGTAGGAAAACAAAGCAACTCTGATGGCATAGTGGTTAAAGCAGGATAGATCTTGAAATCATTGGTTTCACAGACAGCCAGTCTGCAGGAGAAATATGAACTCTTCTGCCTCCTTAGAAATTTGCAGCCTTGGAAACCTTGAGGCAATTCTACTCTGTCCTATAGAGTCATTGTGAGTTGGAGTCACCTCAATGGCAGTGGGTTATGTAGGAAAGCACCTGGAGCCCTTCCTCAGAATTGGAATACTCTCACATAAGTTCTAAGATGTGTGGAAATTTACCCTTTGGATCTAAATCATATTAAAGGCAGTGTTTGAATAGGGAAGAAGTGCTGTCACAGGCAGATCCAATTCCAGAATGTTACTGGGGTCCCTGAGACCCTGAGCAGGGGTCCTTGCCTTCTACTGACAAAGAATTGAACAGGAGAGGCAAAGTGTCCACATGAACCAAAGTTTATTAAAGAGAGAGGAGAGGGAAGGGGGCTTGTGAGGGAGAGATAGAGCGAGTTTTCACCTCTCACTGAACAAAGAATTGCCTAGTGTTGATAAAGGGTTTTAGGCAGGAATAAGGCTCTGCACCTGGTGAGGAACTTGAAGGGCAACTTTGGAGGTTTATCATTTTATAATTGGTCAAGCTTTATGGGGCTTTTCGAAATGTAATCTCTTATTTTGCCTAAGGGCCTGGTTTGCCAACTGCAAGCAATTTTCTAGTGCCAGCCAGTAGCAAGAATTATATGGTGGTCTGCATGTAGGCTTAAATTCCAAGGGTACTGAGTCAGTACTCTGTTTGACCTGGCTAGCCCCCAATACCTGCCTGTCTCAAGAAGTGAAATACTGTTGGATCATTTGCAATAGAAAGGAGTCAGAAATTACATATGCATGATATAGAACTAAAAGTTCAACGATACATGGTACTATGCATCACAGTAGGTCATGCAGTCATCATTGCTTTATAGTAGAGTGAAATTTTGTTTTAACAGAATAGTGATTGTATTTCATCGAAGAAAAATTTAAGTTATAGTTAGAATACTTTGTTTAAGAAAACAGTGAAATATGCAATGCAGTTCTGAAAGATTCAATAAAGAGATTTAAATGAGCAAATCCTCAACATTTTTGAATGACATATTCTCCAAGGATTCCTAAAAGATGAGTTTTTATTATATTTTATTGCTCTCATTTATCTTATACAATAATATCTATTGCAGTGTTTTAGAATATGGAAAAGATAACACATACTTGAATTTCACTAGCTTGAATTGAACTATATGTATCCAGGATGAAAAAAGAAAAAAAGAAAAAGAAACAGGAAGGGAATAAACAAAAACCATGGTGATATTTTCACTAGCCATTCCACTCAGTGAGTGTATTTTCTGGCATGAGTTTGAGATAGAAGACAAATGTTAACTATTAACTTCACTCAATCTCAGTTCCTTTCAGGCCACTTACGATGTGTCTTGCTTTGTAATTATAGTGTTTGAAGACACATCTTTTCCATGCCACATTACCAAATAAATATTTAATCTATTGAACAACTGAAAAGATATTATTAAACTCTTTCAGTACTGGAGGAAAGTTGATTGTGTTATAGTTATTGTGATATATTGTGTTGGCGTGTAATAGATGCTCAATAAATATTTTTTGGATGATTGAAGAATGTTTCGATCATGCCCACTATAGAATAAAATGAAGAAATAATTAAAATTATTGTAAAAAAGTCACTCTGCCCTATGCCCTCTATTGTAGATTGTTTTTAACTCTTGTAATTTGTTGTTGTTATGTGCCATCGAGTCAGACCTGACTCATAGTGACCCCTCCTTGGGTTTCCAAGGCAGTATCACTACGGAAGTAGATTGCCCAACCTTCTTTCTGAGGAGTGGCTGGTGGGTTTGAACAGCCAGCCTTCTGGTTAGCAGTCAGATGCCTTAGCACTATGCTACCAGAGTGTAATTTAGGCTTGTGAAAATTAGGAGTGTCTTGAGAAACATTTTACAGTATTCTGGATAACTTAAGTCTATTTAAGTGGAATACCATCATTCATTAATCAATAATACCTAACATTTATTAAATGCTTCCAAAAAAACAAAACAAAACTCACTGCCATCCAGTCAGATCTACCTCATAGCGATCTCTCCTTGGGTTTCCCAGGCAGTATCACTACAGAAATAGATTGCCCAATCTTCCTTCTGAGGAGTGGCTGGTAGGTTTGAACATCTAGCCTTCTGGTTAGCAGTCAAATGTCTTGGGCACAATGCCACCAGAGCTCTCATTAAATACTTAGCATATGTTAAATGCTTTACATAAATTACATAGAAATGGTTTTAGTCAATTGCATAGAGAGTAATCAAAATGTCAAACCCCTATTGTAGGAACTCTGGGGGTACAATGGTTAAGGCCTTTGGCTAACCAGAGGATTTACAGCCTTGGCGATCCAACGGGGATTGCTATAAACTGAAATTGACTTAATGGCAGTGGGTTTTTTTTTTTTTTTATTATAATCATGAATAGACCTGGAGAGTAGAAATGGATTCCAAGAGAAGAGGGGATCTTTATTTCCTGCAGTTGTTGTGTATACTGCTTATGAAATATATAAATTGTGAAAACATTTTGAAAAGAGTTTGAGAGATAATTCTTGTTTATGGAGTCCCACCCTAAATTGACTCATGTAACAGTTTAAAATAGTCTCTCCTCTGGTTATGAGTATGGATTTTGTATAAGCAAAGTTGTAAAATAAGTTACTTGTATTAGAAAAAATTTATAAATTCACCCTACAAGTTACTAAAAATGATGACCGGGAATGGTACAAGCCAAAAATATTAAGCAAAAATTGTTGTTCATGTTGTTAGGTGCCATCACCTAGATTTTGACTAATGGCAACTCCCTGTGACAGAGTAGGACTATTCCTAGGGTTTCCTAAGCTGTCTGTAATCTTTGTGGGAGCAGATATCCAGTTCTTTCTCCTGCAGAGCTGCTGGGTACATTTGATTCACCAATCTTTTGGTTAGCAGCCAAATGTTTAACCATTGTGCTTTGTGTCACTGTTGTTGTTATGTGCCATCAAGTCGACCCGACTCATAGCGACCCCTCTTTGTGTCACTAGGGCTTTCAAAACAGAAAAAGCCTGTCATCAGTCAGATCTGACTCATAACAACCCCTCCTTGGGTTTCCGAGGCTGTATCACTACAGAAGTAGATTGCCCAACCTTCCTATCTGTAATTTAAGATACAAACTCGTCATACCTTAAGATTGGGTCTGGCCACAAAAGAAGGAGCAAGGAATGGCCAACCCTCTGGTTAGCAGTCAAATGCCTTAGGCACTACATCACTAGAGCTCCCCCATGCTAGGAACTAACAATATTAGTCTAAGTCTGTTGCCCTAGCAAGGGGCCCAGAGTATGGACACCTCCTCTCCCTTCCCACCCTCCCAATGCTTTTGTGCTCTCAGTAAATGTGAGGGTTGGGGGGAGGATGAAGGAACAATTAAGAAGAAAAGAAGCCTGTCTTGGCCTTTGCTCTTGCCCTGTATTCCTAAAAGGCAGAACTTTAATTATAGCTTTGAAATTCAAATCAAGTTGCTTTAGATTAGAAGAAAAACAGCTTCCATTTCAAGAGAACCAGAGGTGTGCACTCTTCTTGAATTAGTTCCAGAATCTGCCTGCTCCAGATCTTCTTCCTTCAGAATTTGTTTGATACAGGATGATGATGAATATTAGAATTAACTCAGGTCGATAAAAGTAAGGGAGTAGCAATTTTCCTTCTGAGCTAGTTCTAAGCATGTATAGTAAAGAATTTAACCTTGCTCAAAAATAGATCTGGACATTGACCTTAGCTCTGGGGAGGTAAATTTTGTATGTCTGGGGCCTTTGATTAGTCATACAGCAACATAGGGCCTAAGGCATTTGACTGCTAACCAGAA
>NW_006922028.1:406758-408810 GCF_000298275.1 Orycteropus afer afer | reverse complement strand
CCCCAAAAACCTTGAACACCAAAGCTCAGGTGAATTTTCCTGATTGGCAATACTCTACACATATTAACATATATATGATGGGAGAGTAATGTGCCCTGACTTTCCATGGACAGAGGACAACATGGTCTCCACATTTGCTATTTCTTCTGGATTCTGCCCTATGTAATTCTTTTCTTGGTTGATATTAATATGTACCTTTTCTCTACCGTAAACAGTAATCCCCAGTGTACACAGCTTTCAAGGAGTTCTGTGAGTACTTCTGTGAATTACTGAACCTGAGGGTATTTTTGAGAAGCCTCCAAACATGCAGTTATTATTTGAAGTGAGGGTGCTCTTTCGGAAGCCTCTGGTACCTCTAACTCTGTAGCTGGCCTAAATTCTTCATAATGAGCCAGCAATGTGCTAACTGGTTTAGGCGTTGGGGATACACAGGTGAACAAACAACATTTTTGTATTCACGGGGCCCATTTCTAATTGTGGAGTCAAGAGTTAATTAACAAACACAAATGATTTCAAGTAGCATTAAGTGCTCTGAAAAGAAATAAAACATGATGAAGCATAAGAAATAAAGTATGTGTGTGTATGTCCTCTTTGATGAGGTGACATTGGAGGAGAGATTTCCATGAAATGGGAGAGTAGGACAAGCAATTCTTTAGGGAAGAATCATCCAGGTAAAGTGCTGTCTTGGTTCTCTAGCACTGCTATAACAGTCATACCAGAAGTGGATGACTTTAATAAACAGTCATTTATTCTCTTATGGTTTAGGAGGCTAGAAGTCTGAGTGCTAGCTCTAGGGTCTGGGTGAAGACCTCTCAACCTTGGGCTTCAGCTCTGTCTCCTGTTCCAGGCTCACTAGAACAGGAGGCTTTTTCTGATTCATGCAGCTGCTGACTGCTGAGGCTGAAAAAAACCAAGATTGACAAGTAAAATGGCACAGTCTCAAGATTAGCAGACAACACAGCAAGCCACTAGTTCAAGTCCAATAACAATCCCAAGATTGGCAGGCAACATGGGAGGCCACTGAAGTGAAGACTTGGCCAAATGCAGGATCCAGATGTGCCAAAAGCTACAGACTTCTCGAAGCTTCTCCTTACATACTGGAATCAGGCCACACCCCAAAGTCAGTGACTTAGCTGCTCACAGCCGATTTCATCATGGAATTGATTACCAATCTCATCATGGGCAATAACTACATCCAGCTGCCCAGCCCATCAAAACCATGGCCCAGCCAATTTCACACACAACTTCAACTACCACCAGGAGCTCCAGTGGCACAGTGCCTAAGGTATTTGACTGCTAACTGGAAGGCTAGCAGTTCAATCTCACCCACCACTCTGCAGAAGGAAGATGAGACAATCTTTACTTCTGTAAAGATTTACTTCCTCAGAAACCCAATAGGAGTCACTATGAGTTAGAATCAACTTTATGGCAGTGAGTTTGTTTTTTGATTTAACTACCATAGCCACTAAGAATAGCAAGTACAAAAAATTCAAGAGGAGTGTGTGCTTTGCATACCGGTGTCGTTGGGACCAGATCATGAAAAGTCTAGTATGATTGGAATCCATTGGAGAGCTTTAATGGAAGACTAATATGATCAGATTTACATTTGTAAAAAAAGTCCCTCAGGCAGAAACACATTATACCAGATAGAAATTTAGATTACAGAGAGGAATGAAGGACCTTGGAAATGGTAACTATGTAGTTTGTCTTAGAGTGAGACAAGAGTCTCTGTTATAAGTAAAATAAAGAGTTTTACTGAAAGAATAAAAGTGGTTTGAATTGGGAAAAATACAAAGTCCACAAAGTGAAAACAAAGTCCTGCACTAAATGTGGACTAGTGATAACTCTAAATATATACATACAAAGAACTAACAGTACAATCTTCTGATTGGCTATCTGTCACTTAGTTACTGGAGAAAGCATAAAGAGCTTTAAAATAGATTTTTTTTTTTTTTTTTTTTACATCTGATTGGTTGATATATGTACAATTTTGCTTAATCACAAGGTTATCATAAGACACTTGAGGGGATGGCATGGGTATATTTTGAAAAA
>NW_006922028.1:403267-405098 GCF_000298275.1 Orycteropus afer afer | reverse complement strand
GAAAGGGATAGTCTGGTTTGTTAATTCAGACCAATTTTCAGTAAAGGAGTTATTGCAAATAGTCATCCTAATTCTGAGTTTTTTTTTTTTTTTTTAAAGGGGCAAATTGGAGCCTTTTGGTTATTTGCATTGCAGAAATCTACTCATGCTGTATAATATTGATTGTTTTCAATGAAAGGGATAGGGTATTTGTTAGCATAAGTGATTTCAGGATGTGTCCAAACTTGAGAAAGGTAAAAACAAAGATACACATAAGAGTTAGATGGATGGCATGGTTTGTGAATGGCTCACATGGCATTGGCAATGCAATGATATTAACTATAGCACTACGCATAAGGTTACAGTTAAAATTGGGTAGTTATAGCAGGTCAGAATTATCATGTCCAGATTTTGGAAAATCTGGCAAATCCAGCAGTTAGTCAGATTACTGGTATTGGCTACTTACTAAGATATTTTAACAAAGGCATTATTTTCTCAAGCTTCAGAAAAGGCAACAGAGGTGAGAAGAGTTAAGAATAAATAACATTTAATGGTAAATAATTACCAGTCAATACACCCAAGTTGATGTAATAAAGCTATTTCAAAAGTGATAATTAATTTTAAAAAAGCCCAATAGTTTCAGCAATTTGCATTATTCATTTTTTTTAAACAATACATTTTATTGAATATAATTTATATACATTGAAATACACAAAACTAAAGTGACATGGGTCAATGCATTTCTTTTTTTTTTTTTTTTTGCAGTGTTCCCTCCCCTTCCCCCTCCCACTCCTGGCAACCAATAAAGAAAGTTTCCCTCCATATATAAACCTTTCCTTGACCCTCCACAACAACAAACTAATACTATATTTGTCCTTCTGTGATTGACTTATTTCAATCAACATAATGTCCTCCCAGTTCATCCATTATTATGCTGTGTTCTGCAGACTGTACATTATTCTTTATACTGCATAGCATTCTATTATGTGTACGTACCATAGTTTGGTCATCCACTCTTCTGCTGATGGGCATGTAGGTTGTTTCCATCTTTCAGCTGCTGTAAATAGTGTTGTGATGAACATGAGTATGCATATATCTGTTCTTATCCTGGCTCTCACCTCTCCAGGATATATACCTAGTAATGGGATTGCTGGGTCACATGGTATCTCCAATTCCAGCTTTCTAAGGAATCACCATATTGCTTTCCACAGTGTTTGTATCACTTCACAGTCCCACCAGCAGTGCATGAGTGTCACAATCAATTCCTCCACATCCCTGTTAGCATTTGTTATTTTCTGTCTCATTGAGCCTTGCCATCAGTGCTGGGGTAAGTCGGTTCTCCTTGTTGTTTTGATTTGCATCTCTCTGATGGCCAATGATTGTGGGCATCTCTTCATGTATTAGCTAGCCACCTGAATACCCTCCTTGGTGAAGTATCTATTCATATCTTCTGTCAATCAATTGTATTGTTAATCCCTTTGCTGTTGAGGCATTGGAGTTTTCTATAAATCTCAGAGACAAGTCCCTTGCCAGATAGGTAATTATTGGCAAAAATGAATTTGTTGCTGTCATTTTTGTTATGTGCTTTGTCGTGGTGTCAATATCTTTGCTCCACGTAATTTTCTATGCTGAGCTCATTTTGTTTATGAGTTGTGTTATCACTTCCTTCATTGCTGTTGTTTTAGTATTTGCTAAATATTTGTGCTGGTCCTCTTTTCTATTTTGATGTGAAGGTTTATCATTTTTCTTTGAGGTACTCTATGATTTATAGTTTTCTTCCCAAGTTTAGAACCGTCCATTCTATCTTGCAGTTGTCTTGACTCCCCTACCATCTAGAAATTCTGTAATGACA
>NW_006922028.1:400678-402692 GCF_000298275.1 Orycteropus afer afer | reverse complement strand
TGATTTTCTTTTGGGGTCTATCCTGTTTGGGGTTCGTTGGACTTCCTGAATGGATATATTCTCATCTTTTATCATACCAGGAAAATTCTCTTCCAACAAATCTTCAACAATTTTCTCTCTAGTTTTATTTATCTCTTCCTGTTCTGAAATTCCAATTGCACATAGGTTATTCATTTTGATGGTATCCCACATGAACCTTAGATTTTGTTCATTTTGTCTTGATCTTTTTTCTGATTGATCCCTTTCCAAAGAAGTGTTCATTTATTTGCCTTCAATCTCACCAATTCTGTCTTCTGTTGATTCAATTATGCTCCTTTGGCTATTCAATGTCTTATCTATATCTGAAAATTTAGTATTAATCTTCTGGATTTCTGTCTGTGGATTTTGAATCATTTCTAATTTTTCATTAATTTTGTCATTTTGTTCTTGTATTGCCATTTGAAATTGTTCTAGGGTTTTCTCTGTGTTTTCCTTGATCTGTCTCTCAATTCGTTGAAGATACCTAAATATAATTTTTTTGAATTCCTTATCAGGGAGTTCCAATGCTGCATCTTCCTCAGGGATGTGTTTTGAGTCTGAATCCTGGTCCTGTTTCTCCTGCTTTATCTTGCTTCTTTGTGTGAACTGTGATGCTCTGTTGCCTCTGAGGCATTGTGATGTTTTGTGTTTCTATTTAATTTGTGATTGTAAGTTGCAGTGACTTGCCCACGATTTTCATTTTCTTTGTTTTGCTTGTATGTTATCTACGCAAGCAGGGTACTGTGCTGTGCTCCTCTATTCACTAGTTGACAGCACTTATACACTCACCACCTGTCTCCTTTCCTGTTGTCAGCCTCTTGTATGTTGTATGTCCCTGCTGACCTTAGCAAGCAAAGCCTATTCCTAGGTTCCTAGAGTCTGAATGAGAATGCTATCACTTTAAATATCCCAAATGGCCACCATTTGTAAACATTCAAACTGGCTGCACCCTTGGTCATTTAAAATATTCAAAATGGCTGCTGCTTATAAACAATGCCCTCGGTCACTTTAAATATCCAAAATGGCTGTGTGTAAACAATCAAAATGGCTGCACCCTCAGTCACTTTAAATATCCAAAATGGCTGCCTCGTGTAAACAATCAAAATGGCTGTGCCCTCCAGACAGTGGAAAGTCAACAGCTCAGCTTGTCTCCCTCCTTGCTGTTTCCCTTCCTAGTCATAGGTCACCAGCACAGTTATCCCTGTAGCTCTTCGTGATCAGGGATGATCTTTAGGTCAATTCTCAGGTCCCAACACCACTCGGAAATATGCAGGCTGTTGGTCCTGTCAGGGTAGTTGACAGTCTGCAGCTTGACCGTCTCTGTACTCACTATTTTTGTTTAGGTTTTTCTACTAGTTGGTGCCTAATCCACTTTTGCATAGTTCCTTTCAAAGCTCAGGGCTCCAGGATATCTTCTGTATTTCTGTCAATTGGTTTTGCTTTTCTTTGTTGAAGAGGGTCTGTGTCACTTGTCTACGTATTCCTCCATCTTACTGGAAGTCCCTTTCCATTCTTTTTACAACTAAAAAGGTCAAATGCCACATGTATGAAATAGGCTAAAAACCAGGTTTTTAAAAGGTAAAAGAAATGAGCCAGTTTATTATGGAACATAATGAAACCCCATTTCAGGCACTTCCTAGAAAATGTTTTAACCACAAAACTTTTTCTTGGTTGTGCCCTTGAGGTTCTTTAGTGATATGCTAATGGAAAGCCAGGCAAGATCTTACCAGAAGTCCTGCATTATTCATTTTTGCAAAAGATTTAAAGGAATTCCTATAGATAATTAGATCTGCCACTAGAACATCAGTCTTTATGGAGGTTCCAGAAGAGATGAAAAATCCTCTATGTTTTCATAGCATGCCAAAATCATGGACCATTCCAATACAATACCAAAATTTATATATTATTTATGGACTTTACTGAAGTTAACTTACAGGCTCCAGTAAGGGCAATTAATTCAACTTGTTGGGCAGAAATAGCTTTAGGAAGGACCTGG
>NW_006922028.1:399446-400450 GCF_000298275.1 Orycteropus afer afer | reverse complement strand
AGGAAAACGTCATAGGAAGTAAGCCAACTGTAGGAAAGATGTTGACACAGAGCAAAGTTAAGTAGATGCAGCATGGGGCACATTATTGTTGCTGTTAGGTGCCATCGAATTGGCTCTCACTCAGTGAACCTATGTTCACTGGATGGTCCTGTGCCATTCTCACAATACTTGAGTCAGTTTTTGCAGCCTCTGGGTCAATACATCTTGTTGAGGGTCTTCCCCTTCTTTACTGATCCTCTACTCTACCAAGCATGATATCTTTGTCCTGTGAATGGTCCTTTCTGACTACATGATCTAAATAGGTTCAACAAAGTCTGGCCACTTTTGCTTCCAAGGAGCATTCTGGCTGCACTTCCTCCAGGACAGATTTATTCATTCTTCTGGAAGTCCATGGCATTTTCATTATTCTTCACCAACACCGCAATTCAAAGGCATCAACAATTCTTCAGTCTTCTTTATTCACTGTCCAACTTCCATATGCGTATGAAGCTATTGAAAATACCATGGCTTGGGTTAGGTGTACCTCAGTCTTCAAAGTGACATCTTCACTCCTTAACACTTTATAGAGGTCTTTTGCAGTAGATTTTCCTAGTGCAATATGATGTCTGATTTTCTGACTGCTGCTTCCATGGGTGTTAACTGTGAATCCAAGTAAAATGAAATCCCTGACAACTTCCATCTTTTCTTCATTTATCATGATGTTGCTTGTTGGTCCATTTGTGATAATTTTTCTTTTCTTTACATTGAAGTGTAATCCATATTGAAGACTGTAATCTTTGGTCTTCAGCATTAAGTGTTTCAAGTTGTCTTCATGTTCAGAAAGTAAGGTTGTGTCGTCTATGTATCATAGGTTGCTAATGATTCTTCCTACAATTCTGATGCCAAATTCTTCATATAGTTCAGCTTCTCAGATTATTTACTCAGTATACAGATTGAATAAGTATGGTGAACAAATACAACTCTGACATATACTCTTCCAGATTTTTAATGCTGGTGGTGTAGTG
>NW_006922028.1:384039-398221 GCF_000298275.1 Orycteropus afer afer | reverse complement strand
GTAGAATATATGCAATATAATCAAGGTCATATTTTGGCTGCAATAATGGACTCAAACATAACAATGATTGTGACAACAGTGCAGAATTGTGCAATGCTTTGTTTGGTTATATATAAGGTCACTATGAGTTGGAACAAACTTGATGGCACCTAACAACAGCAACATATTTATTTACCTGGAGGGATAACAATCATGTAATATTAAAGAATAAGCAAATTGTATGGTAATATATAATAGAATCTTGTTATTGTAGAAGTAGATAACAATAAATCTTTCATGTGTGACAAACCAGTTGTGTATATTGTGAGATCATGGAGAAATATGAGGAAAGAGTCATCCTAGGCTGCTGGCTTTGGCTACAATGCTGGTGATGGGAATGGAAAAATATTTTTTTTGTTGTTGTTGCATTATTTCACTAGTTGTAATGAATGACTATTCCTTTTATAATAATCAATAAAAACAAATTTTTAGAAGATAATAATGTAATTTGGTAATTTTTCCTTTCTGGCACCTTATTGACAATAAAACCACACTATTTACTTGGTCTTTAGATAAAATCTACGTGAATCATTATGTAAAAAAAAAACCACTTTAAATGTGAATATTGTAATGTTAGTTCAGTGGATTATCACAGGAATGTTTTAATATTTATCTTAGTAACATATACCTTTCCCCCTCTCCATACACATACACTATACAAAATACGTGATATTAAACTGTCTTCAGTTTCCTCATAAGATATATTTTTGAGAATTAAGCAAACACATTCTGGAGTACTTGGAAGAGTGATTGACATTTAATGAATGGTAGATATTATTACTAAATGATGAAATTGTTCTGTTTTTAACAAGAATAAGTAGCAAATTGTGACAAATGTGTTTTCCAAAGATGACTTCAATAATATCGCTTAACTCACATCATCTTTTGCAATGCAATCTTGCTACTATCCTATCAAGAGGTAGAGTCTCTTTCTTTGTTTACTTGAGTCTGAATGGGCCTTGCAACTATCTAGGCCAATAGACTACAATGGAAGCAAATGCCATCTCAGTTCTGGGCAAAGCCCTTAACTGGCCTGGACACTTCAATTTCTTGTGTTTTGGAATGCTTTCCCTTGAGCCACACCCTCTTGGAACTCAGCTATGATTTTATAAGAAAGTTGAAGCCACTGGAAAGATGAAATATAGGTGTTTCGGGTGGCAGTCCCAGCTAAACTCTTTAGTTGACAGCCATCATTAACCGCCAACTATAAGTCAGCCATCATGGCTACATAAATTAGTGGAACCTTAGATGACTTTAGTCCTAGCTATCATCTGTCTGCAACTGCTTATGACACTCCAAGCAAGAACTGCCTACTTGAGCCCAGTCAATCCTCAGAACTATGAAGAATACATTATTGTTTTAGGTCACTTAACACAAGTTGTGGCAAAGTTTTCTTATCAAACATTGTACTTTTACTAAGTATATTTTAGCATTTTTAATATAGTGCATTTGGAAAAAATGCTTAAAATGATAATATGATTGTGAAGACTATGAAACATTTCTTTAAAAAATAATTCTTTAAATTTTTAAGAGTACCATTCCATCTACCAATTTTTGAAACCAACTAATTAGTGTGCATCAGGGTTGTATCCTTTCACTATATTTATTTAATATGTATGCTGTTCTGGTTACCTGGTGCCACTCTGGCAAGAATACACCACCAATGGGATGGTGTTCTGGTTACCTAGTGCTGCTCTGACAAGAATATACCACAAGTGGAATGGGCTTAACAAACAGGAGTTTAGTCTTACGATTTGGAGGCTTTAAGTCAAAGTTCAAAGTGCCAAGCCCTAGGGGCTGGGTGAAAGCCCCTCAACCTTGGGGTCCAGCTCTGCTTCCTGCTCCCAGTCCACTGGAGCTAGAGGCGTTTCTTCACTTGGACAGTTGCTGGCTGCTGAGGCTAAGAAGCCCCAAGGTTGACAAGTGAAAAGGCACAGTCCCAATGTTACCAAACCACACGGCAGGCCATTAACTTAAGTCCATTGTAAGTCCCAAGGTCGGCAGAGCATGGCAGGCTGCTAATTAATGACACGGTTACATGCAGGGTCCAAGTGTGCCATATGCTACAGACCATTTCCAAAGGCTTCTTCTTATGTTCAGGAAGCAGACCACATACCCAAAGGCAGCTACCCAGTTGCTTGTGGTAGCTCCCACCACAGAGTTGATTGCCAGTCTCCTCATGGGAATTAACTATCGCCAGCTGCCCAGCCACTCAACCAGGCCTAGACAAGTTGACACACAAACCTAACTACCACAGATGGCTTGAACAAACAAGAGTGTATTCTTTTACAGTTTGGAGGCTTTAAGTCCAAGTACAAAGTGCCAGCCTCTAGGGGCTGGGTGAAAGCCCCTTGACCTTGGGCTTCAGCTCTGCCTCTTGCTCCTGGCTCACTGAAGCTGGAGGCATCTCTTCTCTCAGGCAGTTACTGGTTGCTGAGGCTAACAAGCCCAAGGTTGACAAATAAAATGTCACAGTCCTGATGTTACCAAACCACATGGCAGGTCATTAATTCAAGTCTGTTGAAAGTCCGAAGGTTGGCCGAGCATGGCAGGCTGCTGAACAATAACATGGCTACATGCAGGGTTCAAGTGTGCCATAAGCTGGAGACCATTCCCAAAGCTGTTTCTTATATATGGGAAGCAGACCACATACCCAAAGCTGCTATTCAGCTGCTCCAACAGATTCCACCATGAAGTTAATTAACAATCTCACCATGGGGAATCATTACATTCAGTGGCCCAGACACTCAACCAGGCCCAACCAAGTTGATACACAAACATAACCACCACATATGCTGAGCAAACAAACCGAGAGGCTGGGCTATATGAAGAAAAACACGGCATCAGGATTAGAGGAAAACTCATTAACAACCTTTGATATGCAGATGGCTGAAAGCAACGAAGACTTGAAGCACTTCCTGATGGAGATCAAAGACTTCAGGTTTCAGAATGGATTACACTTCAGCATGAAAACAAAAATCATCATAACTGGACCAATAAGCAATATGATAACTGGAGAAGATTGACGTTTTCCAGGATTTTATTTTACTTGGATTCATAATCAACACCAATGGAAGCTGCAGTCAAGAAATCAAATGATTTATTTCATTTGGCAAATCAGCTGCAAAAGACCTCTTTAATGTATTAAAGAGCACAGGCATCACTTTGAGTACTAAGATGAGACTGACCATGGTGTTTTCAGGTTTTTTTTTTTTTTTTTCAGTTTTCACTTGCCCCATAGACATACAAAAACTGAACAATTAATAAAGAAAACTGAAGAGTTGATGACTTTGAATTATGGTGTTAGGGAAGAATATTGAATATACCATGGATTGTCAGATGAACAAACACAAATCTCTTGCAAGTACAGCTGAAGTTCTTCTTAGGAGAAGAATGCTGAGATTTCATTTCATGTACTTAGGTCATGTTATCAGGAGGGACCAGTCCCTGGAGAAGGACGTTATGCTTGGTAAAGTAGATGGTCAGCAAAAGAGAGCAAGATCCTCAACAAGATGGACTGACACAGTGACTACAACAATAAATAGCAAAAATAGCAGTGATCGTGAGGATGGTGAGGACCAGGCAGTGTTTTGTTCTCTTGTACTATGATTCAGAAATGGCTTGATGGCACATAACAACAACAATTAACTTGGCATAGGCTAGTTTTACTTTAAATTAGCATACCTTTAACAGAACTGACCTATTTTTTGCTTTTTTACATGTGCTCATTCTTCAAGTTAAAAATATATAAAACGGTGATCTTCTTCATCAGCTTTGTGGAATCCCTAGGAATTATATTACCTTGAAAATATACATTCTGAAGGTCACCTGTCACTAGGAAGATTTCAGTAGATAATTTGAAACTGAGCAGGCCTAAGTCACTCTTCAATTTCTCTTGGATATAGTTGACATGAGAATTTATAATTTTCATCCCATCACAGAAAAGAAAATAGGTTTCATTTTAAAAACCTCTGTGTAGGTTTTGTAGCCTAAAGAGATTATACATAGAACCTAATGCTTAAGGGGTCCCTGTGTGGTGAAAATGGTTAAATGCTCAACTATTAGCTGAAAGGTTAGTGGTTCAAATCCACTCAGAGACACCTCAAAAGACAGGCCTGATAATCTGCTTATGAAAAGTCACAGCCTTGAAAACCCTGTGGAGCAGTTCTACTATGCACACATGGGGTTGCCATGAGTCCAGCAACTAACAACAACAATGCTTGAGAAGGCGGAAGAATGGGTGAAACAAAGACCTGGACCACTGCTCAGAAAAAGTGGGTTCTAGTTCAAGTTATGTGACTATAATTTCATTGTTTCACCCATTGGGTCACATATTCTTCCTCTACAGAAAGAAATTCAGCTCTTCTTTAAGGTTATTTCACTCTAAATAAAGGAAGAGCAAGGAGTATTGATTCTTAGTCCTGTCTTCTTTGTCTGTAATGCCTCTTCCTACACCAGCTTTTGAGAAGGGATCAAGTTATATGGTCTGGAATGGGACAGTTATCTTCAGATGTTAACTTTATGTAACTGTAACTTAGAGAGCCAAGTTGAAAAGTAAGAAATACATAGATTTAGGAAAATTGTTAGTGATTCATTTAAATTATTTTGAGTATATATGAGCATAATGATTCAAAAGATATTATCTAGAATTCTTCCAATATGTTTTCCTTAATTTGCATAATATGGACATAGAAATTGACACAAGATATGAGTAAATTGCTTAAAATTACAGACAGATATTTGCCACTCAGTGCCTTGTTTTTATAGTTGTAGGTATGCATAGCCTTTATTTTGAGCCAGCTGTGGAAAAAAAAAGTGATAATGTTGCCTGCCTTCTCAAGGCAATGTGACAAATACTTTAGGGCAACTTTTCTTTCTGTATTGCCTTGTGCTCAGGAAGAAATAGTTAGTATGGAAATAGAATTTGATCTTTGGTAGAAGATTCCATTCAAATAAAATGACAGCACTAATTTTGACAACATTTTAAAAAATCTTGCTCCTTATTTAACCTTTGTACAAAAAAGAATCATTAAAAAAAAGCTCTCTTATTTAACTTAAGAAAATGCTAATGTTTCAATTGATAAATCTCTAGAAGAAAATAAAGAATAGGGCACATGGAAAAATATTCAACTTTTTGAATTATAGAAGAAAAGCAAATTTAGTAATACATATCCAGAGTCTTAAAAAAAGGCTTTAAAATGCTCATGCCCTTTTCAAAGCGAAGTTTTGTTGCTTCTGCTTTCTGAAAGATTTCCCTTTTGAATTATTTATAGTGGTAGCAAATGGAAATCAACACCCAACAGCAGAGGAATGGCTATGTAAACTATAGTACATTTTGTCTGTGTAGTGTAATTATTTAAAAACAATATTTACAAAGGTTGTAAAATAACATGGAAAAATGTTTTCAGAATAATGTTATATGAGCAAATAAAAACATAGTATACGGGGCACACTAAGTAATTTTACCAATGTCTCAAAAAATGCTGGATTATAAATATGTATATATGTTGTTGTTGTTATGTGCCGTTGAGTCGGACCCGACTCATAGCGACCCCTCCTTGGGTTTCCGAGGCAGTATCACTATGGAAGTAGATTGCCCCATCTTCCTTCCCAGGAGTGGCTGGTGGGTTTGAACCGCCAGCCTTCTGTTTAGCAGTCAAGTGCCTTAGCCACTGTGCTACCAGAGAGTTACACATTTTTTACCAGAATAAAAAAAAATATATGAGCTCTCGTAGCGTAGTGCCTAAGGCACCTGACTGCTAAGCAGTAGGCTAGCAGTTCAAACCCACCAGCCACTCCTGGGAAGGAAGTTGGGGCAATCTACTTCCGTAGTGATACTGCCTCAGAAACCCAAGGAGGGGTTGCTATGAGTCAGGTCTGACTCGCCGGCACATAACAACAACAACATATATATATATATATATATATAATTTTTTTATTTTGGTAAAAAATGTATAACATAAAATTTGCCATTTTAACAGTTTTAATATGTACAATTTACATTCACAATGTTGTACAATCATCACCACTATTTCCAAAACTTTTTCATCATCCCACACAGGATCCCCATAACCAAATATATATATATTCAAATCTTGAAAACACATCCATGAGTTGAAAGCAAGGAATACTCAGGCCAAACAGAAAATAAAATCAGGAACCCAAGAAAGTAAGCAGAGAATTGGAGCTTGAGGATTTGCAGAATCAGATGAATTTGAACTTTAGTGTGCATTTTGGGGGTAGTGGTCTTGGAGTGGGTACTTGGGTAGCTGAAATGGTTTGTACTTTACTACTAACCTAAAAGCTGGCAGTCTGAACCCACTCAGTAGTGCTATGAAAAAAACACCTGTTGAACTGCTTCCTTAAAGATTACAGCCAAGAAAACCCTGTAACACATGAAGTTGCTATGAATTAGAACTGACCTGATGGCAAGGGTCTTTTCAAAATTTTTAAATATTTTTTTTTGATCTTGAAGTGTGACTCTATGACAAAGACTCAAAGTATAGGACCTACTAAACATGTGAAATTAAATAGAACAGCATTTCCCAATAAGCTATAATACTAAAGAGTTATACTCTCTGCTCAAAAGTTAAATAAGAACATCTTTAGACAACACAAACTAAGGAAGTTTGCTATCAATGGAGCCTAACTCAAAGAAAATGTATTTTATTTTTCTTCAGGCAAAAGAAAGTGATGCAAAAAGGTGCAAGGAGAAATGAAGGGCAAAAAAGTTGGTAAATATGAAGGTAAATCTAAGTACATATTGATTGTATAATATAACAGTAATAATGCCTTAGAGGATTAAAGAAAGGATAAAAGGAAAATGCTTGATAATAATAACATGTAATTTAGAGGGGGATTAGGGCTTAAAGGTAATTAAAATGTTCTAAGAACTTTGTTGTTCAGATGGAAGGAAAAGATACTGTTAAACTAACTGTACGTATTAGCCTTTCTGAGTGGCAGGAAGATGGGGCAATCTACTTCCGTAGTGATACTGCCTCGGAAACCCAAGGAGGGGTCGCTATGAGTCGGGTCCGACTCGATGGCACACAACAACAACAACAGGATAACCACTAAAAGAGAAAAATACATTTTACAGCTTCCAAATTAATAATAGGCTAAAGCATTCATAGTCTAAAATTAGATAAGAAGGAAAGAGTAGATAGAGAAGAGAGGATTAAAAAAATTAAGGTAGAAATAAATCCAAACATAAAACAAACTGCCATCAAATCGATTCCAACTCATAGTGACCCTCACTGGGTTTCCAAGGCTATGAATCTTTATGGAAGTAGATTGCCTCATCTTCCTCCCACAGAGCAGCTGGTGGCCTTGAACCATGTACCTCTGGTTAGCAGCCAAATGCCTTACTCACTGTGTCACCAGAGCTCCAAATCCAAATATATCACTAAATAAGTGCTCCATTTAAAAAACAGAAACAAAAATAAAAGATTGTTAAACTGCATTGTAAAATAAAGTAAAATAAAAGATTGTTAAACTGCATTGTAAAATAAAGTAAAATTGACATGTAGATGTCTTATAAGAGACTCATTGAAAACAAAATGATTCAAAAAGCTTAAAAATAAAACAACAAATATATTTTGGGAAAGATCTAACAAATGAAACATGGCATAGATTTTTTATTATTACTGGACAGAATATATTGTTATGCTTGCTATTAGGTGCTGTCCAATTTGTTTCAACTCATAGCCACCCCGTGTCCAACAGAAGGAAACATTGCCCGGTCCTGAGTCATCCTCACAATCCGGGCTGTGCTTGAGGCCACTGTTGCAGCCACTGTGTCAGTCTATGTTGTTGAGGGTTTCCCCTTTTTCGTTGATCCTCTACTTTACCAAGCATGGTATCCTTCTCCAGGAGCTGATCTTTCCTGATAACATGACAAGAGATGAAGTCTGGCCATTCTTGCTTCTCAGTAGCATTCTGCCTGTACTTCTTCCAAGACAGAACATAATTTAAGGCAAAAGCATAAAAATAAGTAAAAGGTGTTGGTTTATAATATAAAGAAAGAGTCAATTCAATGGGAAGAGGTAGTGATTCTAAATTTGTATGCATCTAGTAATAACACCTGAAAAGATAGGAAGCAAAACTTCAAGAACAATGGACAAATCCAATCATTTTCAGATATTTTATATAGCTCTCCAAACAACTGAGAAATATAGTTTTTTTTTTTTTAAAAACAAGTAAATACAGTCATGCATCATTTAACATCCATGACATATTCTGTGAAATAGAATGTTGAATGTTGTGTGAACATGCCTAAATAATGAGCAATAGCAGTCACTGATTCTCCACCTTCATGATCCTTAAAAATCTTTTGTTTCATTTCCAAATTGATACTACTGCTTTGTCTGTTACTAGCACTGAAGATTTCAAGGATTTCGTTTTCATTGGATCCACAATTAATACCCATGGAAGCAGCAATCAAGAAATCAAATAGCTTATTGCACTGGGCAAATCTGCTACAGAAGACCTCTTTAAATGTTAAGCAAAGGTGTCATTTTGAGGACTAAGGTGTGACTGGCACAAACCATTATATTTTCAATCACCTCCACATGCATGTGAAACTGCACAATTAATAAGGAACATTGAAGAAGTATTGATGTATTTGATTTATGATGTTGGCAAAGAGTATTAAACATACCACAGACTGTCAGAAGAATGAACAAATCTATCTTGGAAGAAGATAACGAGAATGCCCCTTAGAAGTGAGGATGGTGGGACTTTGTGTTACGTTTTTTGGACATGTTCTCAGGAGAAACCAGTTCCTGAAGAAAGACATCATGTTTACTAATTAGAGGGTCCGTGGAAAACAGGAAGACCTTCAAAAAGATGGCTTGACATAATGGCTGGAAGACTGGGCTCAAACACAGCAAGGCACAGGGCAAGGCAGGGCGTCACCATGATTGGAACCAGCTTGACGGCACCTGACAGCAACCTCAAAAGCTCTTTGTAACTAGACCATATTACATTTGAGTTCAAATAATTTCTACTTTATAAAGTTCAAGAATTAGTCATTGGCAATTTTTTTTTTTTCAAATTTAATCCAACACTTCTTTCTTGGGTTTCCAAGAACTGTGTTTGATTCATGAATTGGAAGTCTACACATACAATCTCCTAATAATACTGCAGTGCCTGATAATAGAGAATTAACTAGAAATTGTAAAATGGGCAATCTGTTGCTGAATTTTATCCATTAAATGCTAATGCACAGTTTAAGCAAAATATTTAATTACAACTGAAATTTCCTTCTAGTTACTTTTTTGAGGTGAAAAAAAAAATCATTTTTAAAATTTGAAAGCAAAAATAAAAGAGGAATGGGGAACTTGTGTTTTTTCTAGCCTTTGGAATTAACACTAATTGTGGAGTATTTAGCCAATGTGCTATTCTTTATGTTTATAAAACTGCCATAAAGACATTCCATTTGGCCTTTCAGCCTAGAAGCAATATCATGAGATATTGGGCAAGCATTAGGAAATAGCTGGCCAAACTAAGGGATGTAGTTTCAGAGCATACAACAGAAGGGGAGTTAACTGGCTCAAAGAAAGAAACGTAATTAACATTATGTTTGGAATTAAAATCAAGTTTAAGGTTAGGTTTCATGGCTCATTATTGCCAGCTTTCATTAATAGAGCTAATCAGCCATCATACAGTGTTTACTTTGCTTTTTAATCAAATAATTATAAACTACATAAATTTTTTTTACAAAGAAAATTGTATTTATTCTGTAATGATCAGGCAGATGTTCCATAGAGAAGGAGATCAAATAAAATGATCACTAACCACATGCACCAAACATTTTAATGACTGAATTGGGCAATAACATCAAAAACAGAAAATACACCACCTCAGATTTCAGATATTTGTGAGGTTTTGTTTGTTTGTTTATTTTAAGACCCTCGCTCTCTCGGTTGGTTGGTTGTTTGATTCCCTTTAGCAATCAAGGCAATTAACATAGTTCTGTTTCTTTCTCTGGTCTTGTATTCAGGCAGAGCAGATGCCTGAATACCATTCCAGGAGAGGTTCAGATAAAGGGCTGAAGGGTTCCTATGCAGGACTGATTATTAGCAGCAAGAGTGAAAGGCTAACCCATCCTGCCAAACTTGGAGGCAAAGGAACCCAGAGGGAAATACAGGAAGATAAGAAGAGTCTCTGATGGTGTAGCGGTTAAAAATTTGGCTGCTAACCAGAAAGGTTAGTAGTTTGAAGCCACCAGCGACTCCGTGGGAGAAAGATGAGATAGTCTGCTTCTGTAAAGATTTATAGCCTTAGAAACCCCATGAAGCAGCTCTACTGTGTCCTATAGGGTTATTTATGAGTCAGAATTGACTCAATTGCAGTGGTTTTTTTTTTTTTTTAAAAGAAGTCTCTCAGGAAATTATTTTTACAGTTTGCTCTTTGTGTCTGACTTACATGAGTCTATTTCTCATTCCTCTGTAAAGAAATCACTTGTCAAGAGACAAAAAATGCAGTTTTAAAAAGTTTGTTTCTAATGGTGATAATTGAACAACAGGGTGAACACATTTAATGCCACTAGATTCTACATGTGAAGATTGTTGAAATGTCAAATGTTTTGTTACTTATATATTTACCACAATAGAAAATTTAAAGAATACTTAAAAAAGTTAACTTATGCCTCATATTTTTAATTTTAAATAAATTTCAACACATACAATGAAAGAAAATCAATAATAATAAAATATCTGTTAAAAAAAAAACCCAAACAACAAAAACCCAAACTCACTGCCAGAGAGTCAGTTCCAACTCATAGTGAACCCTCCTTGGGTTTCCAAGGCGGTATCTCTACAGAAGTAGATTGCCTAGTCTTCCTTGCGAGGAGTGGCTGGTGGATTTGAACTGCCAACCTCTGGTTAGTGGTCAAAATGCCTTAGGTACGGTGCCACCAGAGCTCCTTTATCTTCACTAGAAAACAAAACAAAACAAAAACACCAAAACAAAAAAACAACTGCCATTGAGTTGATTCCTACTCATAGTGGCCCCATTTGGGTTTCCAAGGTGGTAAATCTTTATGGAAGTAGATAGCCCCATCTTTCTTCCATGGAATAGCTGGTGGACTTGAACTGCCAAACTTTAGGCACTGCACTACCAGAGCTATCTTCACTAGAGTGCTTGTTAAATTTTTGTTTTGTACACTTGCTCAAATAATTTCATTTAGAAGGATAAACATAAATCTACCTATCTGCTTGATAAGTAGAGACAAGTATTCATTTAGGTGAAGGGACAACCAACCAACCAACCAACCAAACAAAACACACACACAAGTTTGGTCCCCATGAGGTAGAGGTTAAAGATGTCCCAAATGTCCAGGTTTTCCAGACTGCAATACTGCTTCAGCATCTCCCACATCAATTCCTCCTCCTCCCCTCAGTATTCTCCCATCCTTCTTAAGAGTTACATATTTCACTATAATGTCTCATGGAGCTCACTAATTGCCATGGCAATGGCTAATTCAGTTGTGGAGGCTGGTAAGTCTGAAATCTATGGTGAGGCTTTGGTCTGGAGGTTTGTCCTTGCTCACATGGTTACAGGGTCTGACAAGCCAAATCGGCAGGTCAGAAGATTGGCTGTTGTTTCAAGCCCCCAAAATCAGGGTGGGATGATGACAAACCAAGTGCAGAGTCCAGAGCAAGAGAATGAACTTTGCCAGAGCGTTTATATATATATATATACACTCAAGGAAATTAAAGGTGGTGACTTTAGTCACACTTTCTACTAAGGTAGGATTCAAAATACATCCCACCGGAATCCTGCCTCATTAACATAATAAACAACTCACCTTAAAATGGGACCATAACCACAGACATAGAAGCTAGGATTTATAATACATCACAAAATGGAGGACTATGGCTAGAAGAGCCATATTAAGTAATTCACTGCACTGCAACCCTTTAATGAAAAGCTGCTTTCTTCTAATGGATCTATAGTGATTTAGACTAGATTAAGTATTTAATGCTATCATCTGAGAGCAACTAATACTAAGTATCCTTCCTGTTTTAGCTCAAAACATGATCTACAAAAAGGCGTCACTCTGGGTCACCCTCAACCCAGGGTGTTGTCTTCTAGAGTGAAGTTAACGAACATCTGTTGACAAAGTAGTCTGAGAAGTTGTCACTGTTTCCTGTCTTGGAACCAGTTTGGAATAAACACTGCATACATATAGCTGCAAGGAGCCCTTGCAGTGGTTAAGTGATCATTGGCAGTTGAAACCCACCAGCAACTCCCAGAGGGAAAGAAGTAGCAAGTCGCTTCCATTAAGATTGCCTCTGCCATCTAGTTGGTTCTGACTCATAGTGACCCTATAGGACAGAGTAGAACTGCCCCACAGGATTTCCAAGGCTGTAATCTTCATGGAAGCAGACTGTCACATCTTTCTCTTGCAGAGCAGCTGGTAGGTTCAAACCATTGACTTTTCAGTTAGCAGCTAAGCTCTTAACCACTATGCCACCAAGTCTCCTTCTATAAAGATTGAAATCAACAACAATAAAAACTCACTGTCATTCAGTCAATTCTGACTCACAGCTATCCTTTTTGGGTTTTTTCTAAGGCTGTAAATCTTTCTAAGCCCTCATCTTCCTTCTATGGTGCATCTGGTGATTTTGAACTGCCAATCTTCTGGTTAATAGTTAAATGTCTTAGGCACTGCACCACCAGAACTCATCCACAAAGATTACAGCCTTGGTGGGAAGATGGCATCTTACCTGTAGCCCACACATTAGTTCCCTTTAGCATCTTAATACCTGAAATATTAGGTATAGCAGTTTGAAGCAGGGATTCTGGTGCTCCAAAGAGCTCACTAAGCCAAAGAAAGCCAAACTCAGGGGCGTAGGATTAGAAAGGAGGGAGAGGCAGTGTAACCAGCCAGAAAGAATAAAAATAAACAAACCTGCCCTGCAGAGCATGGACCAGCCAGTGAGATGGGGCATCAGAGGGCTCCCTGGGACAGTGGAGAGAATGCACTGAAGGACCTGCAGCCACTCCGTGGATCTACCTTCAGCACCCACTTTTATTGGTAAATTTGGGACCACTGGGAGTCCAGCATTTCTGAGAAGTGCAGCAGAAACCCCTGTGGCTCCAGGAGCCACTGAATTGGGAGCAGAGAGGGAAGCATGCCACAAGTGGCCAGGTCCTGGGAGGAACTTGCAGTGCAGGTCAGGGCAGGTATTTCAGGACAGCTTTTTAGCATGGAAGGGCCTGGAATATGGGGTTTTTGCAGCTGTCTGAACCTGGTAGAAAGTGGCAGCCCTCTAACCAATGGGCTCTTTGCTGAAGTTGAGCTGTGGGCCTGTGAGAAACAGTAGATCATCATCATTAGTAGCCTACTCAAAGTCCTGGAGATGGCTACTGGCACCTTGAAGCTTTTTTTTTTTTTTTCTCTTTTCTTCCTCCTTTCCCTACCTCTCTCCTGCCTCATCCAATAGAAAAATCACATTAATCCACCACAACACCTGCTAGCTTGAATTCTAAACCCTCTTCACAATGAAGAGAGACCAGTATCCACATTCCATACAGTGATTCCATCATCACAAAGAAAACTGCAGAGCAACCCAGCACACCTGAATTAACAACCAAAAAACAAACAAACAAACAAAAACCCAGCTCCACCTTTGCAAAAATATTAAATCATAAAATCAAGACAAAACAACTCAAAGATGGAAGAATAGACAGACAAGCTACACAAACCCTCTTCAACAAAGAAAAGAGAAAACAATTGACAGAGACACAGAAGATAATCCTGGAGCCCTGAGCTTTGGAAGGAAGTATACAGAAGTGGATTAGGTACCAACTAGTGGAAAAATCTGAATGAAAACAGTGAGTACAGAGATGGTTGGAGCAGTGGACTGTAAGCTACTTTGACAGGTCCAACAGTCTGAATATTTCCGAGTGGTGCTGAGACCTGAGAAATGACCTAAAGATCAGCCCTGGTCACCAAGGGATGCAGGGACAACTGCACTGGTGGCCTGTGACTAGGAAGGGAAGCAGCAAGGAGGGAGACAACCTGACCTGTACACTTTAGGTTGTCTGGAGGGTGCAGCCATTTTAATTGTTTACAAGTGGCAGCCATTTTGGATATTTAATCTGGTAGCATAGTGCCTAAAGCACTTGACTG
>NW_006922028.1:381215-383469 GCF_000298275.1 Orycteropus afer afer | reverse complement strand
AGCAAGATAAAGCAGGAGAAACAAGGGAGCAGGATACAGACCTAAAACACATCCCTGAGGAAGATGCAGGATTGAAACTACCTGATAAGGAATTCAAAAGAATTATATTTAGGTATCTTCAACAAATTAGGAGACAGATCAAGGGAAATGCTGACAAAATTGAGGAAAACACAGAGAAAACCCTAGAACAATTTCGAAAGACAACACAAGAAAAAAATGACAAAATAAATGAAAAATTAGATATGATACAACATCTACAAACAGAAATACAGAAGATTAATACTAAATTTTCAGAAATAGATAACACATTGAAAGGGCAAAGGAGTAGAATTGAGTCAATGGAAGACAGAATTAGTGAAATTGAAGACAAATACCTCAATACTTCTTTAGAAAGTGATCAATCAGAAAAAATATTAAAACAAAGTGAAGAAAGCCTAAGATTCATGTGGGATATCATTGAACGGAATAACCTATGTGTGATCAGAATTCTAGAACAGGAAGAGACAAATAAAGCCCCAGAAAAAATTGATGAAAATTTGTTGGAAGAGAATTTTCCTGGTGTGATGAAAGATGAGAATATATCCATTCAAGAAATCCAATGAACCCCAAATAGGATAGACTCCAAGAGAAAATCACCAAGACATATCATCATCAAACTCAACAAAACCAAAAACAAAGAATCCTGCAAGCAGCATGGGAAAAATGAAAACTTACCTACAAAGGGCAACCAATAAGACTAAGCTCGAATTTCTCAGCAGAAACCATGTAGATGAGAAGACAGTGTGATGGTATATATAAAACCCTGAAGGAGAAAATTTTCCAACCAGGAATTATGTACCCAGCAAAACTGTCCTTCAAACGTGATGGTGAAATTAGGACATTTCCAGATAAGCAGAAATAAAGGGAATTTGTTAAAACCAGACCAGCTTTACAAGAGATGCTAAAGGGAGCCCTTTGGACAGAGAAGCAACAACAGCCAACAACAACTGACCATTAATACACATGGTGACATAACCCAGAAATCAACCATCTATGGAAGTATACAAAGTAAATAAGCATACAAGACTGTAAACAGGGAACCAGAGACATCAATTGACAAATGAGGACAACTGCAAACCAAAAAGAGGGAAAAATTGTGTAGTTACAGAACTTCTAATTGATAAGGAAGTCAAGACAGCTACACAATCAAATGGACTGTTCTAAACTTGGGAAAAAAATGATAAATCACAGGGTAACCTCAAAGAAAAATTATAAACCTTTACATCAAAAGAAAAAAAGAAGACCATCACAAATATTGAGCAAATACGAATACAATAGCAATGAAGGAAGTGATAACATGATTCATAAACAAAATGGCTTAAGACAGAAAATTATATGGAGCAAAGAAATTGACAACACAAAAAAGCACATAACAAAAACAATAGCAGCAAATTCATACTTGTCGATAATGACGTATCTGGCAAAGAACTTATCTCTAAGATTTATAGAAAACTCCAACTCCTCAACAGCAAAGGAATGAATAATCCTATTGAAAAATGGACAGAAGACATGAATAGACACTTCACCAAGGAGGATATTCAGGTGGCCAGCAAATACGTGAAGAGATATTTATGATCATTGGCCATCAGAGAGATGCAAATCAAGACAACAATGAGATACCATCTCACCCCAACACTGATGGAAAGGTTCAATGAGACAAAATAACAAATGCTGATGGGAATTTGGAGAGATTGGGACTCTCATGCAATGCTGGTGGGACTGTGAAATGATACAACCACTGTGGAAAGCAATATGGCAATTCCTTAGAAAGCTGGAATTGGAGATACCATTTGACCCAACAATCCCATTACTAGGTATATATCCTAGAGAGGTGACAGACAGGACAGGAACAGAAATATGCACACCCATGTTCATTGCAGCACTATTTACAATAGCAAAAAGATGGAAACAACCTACGTGCCCATCAATGGAAGAATGGGAGACCAAATTATGGTTCATACACACAATGGAATGCTTTGCAGCACTAATTAATAGTGTAGAGTCTGCAAAACACCACTTAACATGAATGAACTTGGAGGACATTATGCTGAGTGGAATAAGTTAATCACAGAAGGACAAATATAGTATTAGTTCATTGTGGTGGAGGGTCAAGGAAAGGTTTGTATATGTAGGGAAACTTTCTTTGTTGGTTGCCAGGGGTGTGGGATGTGGAGAGAACATTGAAAAAAAAAAAAAAAAAAGCACTGACCCATGT
>NW_006922028.1:378393-379434 GCF_000298275.1 Orycteropus afer afer | reverse complement strand
CGAGGCAGTATCACTACGGAAGTAGGATTGCCCAACCTTCCTTCCGAGGAGTGGCTGGTGGGGTTGAACTGCCAGCCTTCTGGTGAGCAGTCAAATGCCTTAGCCACTATGCTACCAGAGCTCCCACAATACTAGTAGGAGACTTTAACACACCACTTTCAAGGAGGGACAGATCAACTAGAAAAAAAACTCAGCAAAGATACAGAAGAACTAACTCAACAACACAATCAATCAACTCGACCGCATAGATATATACAAAGCACTCCACCCAACAAAACTATAATTCACATGCTTCTCCAGTGCACATGGATCATTCTCCAGAGCAGATCGTGTTAGGGTATAAAACAAGTCTCAAGAAATTCAGAAACATTGAAATACTACAAAGCATCTTCTCAGACCTCAATGCTATAAAATTAGAAATTAATAACAGGAGCATCAAGAAAAAACATCAAACACGAATAATACACTGCTCAAAAACTACTGGGTAATAGAAAAAATAAAAAATGAAATAAAAAAATTCCTAGACAAACAAGAATGAAGATACATCTTACCAAAACCTGTGGGACACAGCAAAAGTAGTACTCAGAGGTCAGTTTATAGCAATAAATACATATATCAAAAAAAGAGGAAAGAAACAAAATCAACACTCTAACTCAACAACTCCAACAATTAGAAAAAGAACAAAAGAATCCTACAGTATCCAGAAGTAAGGAAATAATAACGATCAGAGCAGAAATAAATGAAACAGAAAACAAAAAAACAATAGAGAAAATCAACAAAACAAGAAGCTGGTTCTTCAAAAAGATTAACCATATTGACAAACCATTGGCAAATCTAACAAAAGAAAGACAGAGAAGATGCAAATTACAAGAATAGTAAATGAAAAGAGTGTCATCACAACAGAACCAACTGTAATAAAAAAGATACTGACAGAATATTATGAAAAACTGTACTCCAACAGATTTGAGAATCTAGAAGAGATGGACAAGTTTCTGGAATCACAAGACCTACCTAAGCAACCCATTTAGAGATAGAATACTT
>NW_006922028.1:376383-377558 GCF_000298275.1 Orycteropus afer afer | reverse complement strand
CAAATTGGCAGGATATAAGGTCAACATACAAAAATCAGTTGGATTCCTCTACCAACAAAAAGACCTCTGAAAAAGAAATAAGGGAAACAATACCATTTACAGTAGCTGCTATAAAAGATAAAATATCTAGGAATAAATCTTCCCAGAGACACAAAAGACCTATACAAAGAAATATATAAAACACTACTACAGGAGACTATAAGGGATCTACATAAATGGAAGAACCTGCGTTGTTCATGGATAGGAAGACTGAATATTGTGAAAATGTCAATACTACCCAAAGCAAAGGAGCTCTGGTAGCATAGTGCCTAAGGCACTTGACTGCTGACCAGAAGGCTGGTGGTTCAAACCCAGCAGCCACTCCTCAGAAGGAAGGTTGGGCAATGTACTTCCATAATGATACCACCTCAGAAACCCAAGGAGGGGTTGCTATGAGTTGGGTCCTACTCAATGGCAAATAACAACAACAACAACCCAAAGCAATCTACACATTTAATGCAATCCCAATCCAGACACCAATAATATTTTTTAAGGACACGGAAAAAGCAACTACTAACTTGATATGGAAAGGAAAGAGATCTTGGATAAGCAGAGCACTACAGAAGAAGAAGAACAAAGTGGGGGTTCTCACACTCCCATATTTCAAAACCTACTATACAGCCACAGTAGTCAAAACAGCGTGGTATTGGTACAATGATAGACAGATAGACCAATGGAACAGAATAAAAAACCCAGAAATCAACCTATCCATCTATGGACAACTGATCTTTGAAAAAGGTCCAAAACCCATTAAATGGGGAGGAGATAGTCTCTTTAACAAATTGTGCTGGCAAAATTGGATACCCACTTCCAGAAGAATGAAACAAGACCCATACCTCACTCCATACACAAAAAGAAACTCAAGTTGGATCAAAGACTTAAATGTAAAACCCAAAACTATAAAATTCATCAAGGATAAAATAGGGGCAAACATAGGAGCCCTAATTTATGGGAGCTCTGGTAGCATAGTGCCTAAGGCACTTGACTGTTAACCAGAAGGCTGGCGGTTCAAACTCACCAGCCACTCCTTGGAAGGAAGATAAGGCAATGTACTTCCATAGCGTTATTGCCTCGGAAACCCAAGGAGGGGTTGCTATGAGTCAGGTCCGACTCGATGGCACATAACAACAACAACA
>NW_006922028.1:373654-375668 GCF_000298275.1 Orycteropus afer afer | reverse complement strand
TGTAAAATGGTACAACCATTGTGGCAAATGGTATGGCATTTCCTTAAAAAACTGAAAATAGAAATACCATTTGAACAGCAATTCCATTACTAGGATATATCCTAAAGTGGTGAGAGACAGGACACAAACAGACATGCATACCCATGTTTATTGCAGCACAATTCACTATAGCAAAGAGATGGAAACAACCTAGATGCCCATCAGCAGATGAATGGACAACCAAACTATGATCCATTCATACAATGGAATACTGTGCTACATTAAAGAACAGTGAAGGATATGTGAATCATTTGATAATGTACATGAGCCTGGAGGACATATGCTGTGTGAAATGTCAGTTGCAGAAGGACAAATATTTTATGAGTCCATTGTTGTAAAAACACAAGGAAGGGTTTGCTTAAGGAAGGCAACTCACTTTTTAGGTTACCAGGGTGAGAAGGGAAGGGGAGGGAATAATTTCAGGCTGGGTGGGGCCACATGCTGAGGTGGGTAAGGGGAGGGATGGCATGAAAAGAGTCTGTGACCACCATGGTAACATTACGGAAAGGGAGGACACAAAATTGTGTATGTAAGAAATAGACATCATAGGCTAATACCAGTATATCCACAATACTACAGTACCATTAACACCAAACACCAGGCTGCAGATAAACACATAAACATCTGAGAAGATCAGATGGGAGTCAATGAACAGGATTATACTTTAGACCAAAGATAGATTCAGGTGAAGCTAATCTTCCACAGATACCAGTGATACAGAATACCTGCAATCCTTACAGAAACAACAGAAGACAGACATAGAACAATCCCTCACAGATGCCCAGACACTGGGAGAGAGATCCAATGGATTTACTGACTCAGGACCATAGTACTGGGGGACACCAAAGTCAATTGGCACAACAAAAGACATAAAAATCTTGTTCCATAGCCTACAATAATGAGTAGCTACTAGGGTTTTAAAAGCTTTTGAGCAGTCATCTATGATGCAGCTAGTGGTTTCCTATTGTCAGAAGCAAGGAAGAGTGCAAAAAACCAAAGCATTTGGAAGCAATCAGCCCTAGGACATAATGGACCTCAAGACAAGCAGAACTAGATGGTGCCCGGCTACCAATGCCAACCATGCAGGAAAGGGTCAAAACTGGAGATCCTGGATAGAGTGGGAAGAAAATGTGGAACAAAATCCAAAAACAAAATAATGACCAGAATTACTGGTTGGATGGAGTCTGATGGGACCCCCAATACTATGGCCCTGGGATACACTTCGGGCCTGGAATAAAACTCACTCCCAGGGGCTCATTCTTAGCCCAATAGTAAATAAGATGTACACAAATACCAGTCAACCCAAAGTGATGCAACCACATACTCTATGGAGATGCATCCTTTGGAGCAATTGACCATGGGCCACCAGAGGGGCAACATTCACACAGAGGAAGTGCAGGACACACAGGAGTGTATAACTTTGAGGGGCACAGGGTGGGGGTTACTGGTAAGGGAAGGAAGGAGACTGGTTTAGGGTTGGGGATGGTAATTGGGGAGTGAAACGAAATGTACACGAAATGTTGAATGTACAACAAACTCTGCTCTGTAAATTTGCACGTAAGCACACACACACACAAAATTCAGCCTTGAAAACCTTGTGGGGCAGTTCTACTCTGTGGTTATCAGTCAGAATTGATGGCAATGTTTTTTTTTTTTGTTTGTTTGTTTGTTCGTTTTTAGTGATATGCCTGCAGGACTGTCAAATTGTTGTAGGTGCTGTCAAGTCAGCTGTGAGTCATAGTGACCCTTTGTACAACAGAATGAAACACTGCCCACTCCTGTGCCAGCCTTGTAGTCCTTGCTATACCTGAGCCCATCGTTGCAGCCACTGTGTCAATCCACCTTGTTGAGGGCCTTCTTTTTCATTGACTTTCCACTCTATGAAGCATGATATCCTTCTCCAGGGAATGGTCCCTTCTGACAACATGACCAAAGTAGGTGAGATGAAGTCTGGCCATTCTTGCTTCCAAGGAGC
>NW_006922028.1:369751-371944 GCF_000298275.1 Orycteropus afer afer | reverse complement strand
GTCACACATCTGTGAAGCTGACTCTGGTGGGGAGTTTAAAAATACAATCCCAAGTAAGGTCTAAGTCAGGGAGCCATAGATGTCCCCAGAGCCCTTAAGAGAGTGAAGCTGAGCCTATTCTCATTGCTTTAAACTAAGAATAGGCGTTAGCCCAGAAGAGACTGTCCAGGATGACTCTTTCTCAAAAATTCTTGAAAATGCTGATGTAGAAACCTCTTCTATGTAAGAATCAAAAGATACCTTTTTAATCCAGTTTTCAGAAAATTTCAAGAAATAGCAAAATATTAATAGCCAGATCTGGGACTGGATCTTTTTGTTTTTATTTTTCTATTGATTTCTCATCCTTCAACTGTATCTCATAGATGAGACCATTATGAACTACAAGGAGAAGACAGAAGATTTAATGAACACTATGGTGTGAGGCTTTTTTCCAGCTGCATCCAGCTCTGGTGACAGCATGAGTTAAATACCTCAGCCACAGTGGAGACATGGAGAAAGCAGGAAATGATTGTGGACCAGAATATCTGTGTTTCCTGGAGGACTGTCTGTTCCACAGCATTTCCTCCCCACCCAAAACCCAGGCGCAAGATAATGGCTCTTCCCTCCATAGTAAGAAGAGAGCTCATGTGCCTCACTAGATATAAGGGTCACAGCAGAATATCTGCAGAGAAGTCTTGACTGAGTAATGCCTGGCAATTGAGCTCTGAAGGGAAAGTAGCAACAACAGCAGCAGTGAACTTGTTTGAGGCAATGTAGCAAGTCATTGTACTAAACCTATCATATGGCAAAAAAAATCCTGGGGAAAACTACAGTTCTATGAGGGCAGTAGTGAGGAGCAGTATACACTCCAGGCAGTAGATGAAAAAGGTAAGAATAAATGGGAAACACGGCAGTGACTAAGAATTGGCCTGTTGGTGCAGGACTAAAAAATAGTTGTGTATCTTCCTTATGTTGATGAGGAAATAGTCATTAAATAAGACTATTTTGTTATATGATTACCTATTTTTTTTTTTTTGACTATGCAAAGGTATTTGACTGTATGGGTCATGAAAAATTATGGATAACATTGTGAAGAATAGAATTCCAGAACACTTAATTGTGCTCCTGTGAAATATGTACCTGGACCAAGAGATACTTGTTCAAACAGAATAATTGGATATTGCATGGTTAAAATCAGGAAAGGTCTGTGTCAGGGTTGTATCCTTTCCCCATATTTATTCCATCTGTATGCTGAGCAAATAATCCAAGAAGCTGGACTATGTGAAGAATGTGGCATCAGGATTGGAGGAAGACTCATTAACAACCTGTGATATGCAGATGACACAACATTACTTGCTGAAAGAGGACTTGAAGCACTTACTGATGAAGATCAAAGACTACAGCCCTGCTATTTTACCAGGCTTGGTGAAACAGAGGGTCAGCAAAAAAGAGGAAGACTCTCAACAAGGTAAATTGACACAGTGGCTACAATAATGGGCTCAAACATAGCAACAATTGTGAGGATTGTGCAGGTGGGGCAGCATATAGTTCTGTTAAAAATAGGGTCGCTATACCAAACCAAGCTCACTGACATCGAGTGGGATCCAACTCATAATGACCCCTCCTTGGGTTTCTGAGGCAGTATCACTATGGAAGTAAATCCTCCAATCTTCCTTCCAAGGAGTGGCTAGTGGGTTTGAACCGCCAGCCTTCTGGTTAGCAGTTGAATGCCTTAGGCACAACCCCACCAGAGCTTCTAGCCATAACAAATGTTGAGGGTACCTAACAAGGATTTTGTTACACATGTTGACTTCTCTGATAATTTCTTTTGTTTTTTAATGTCTTGAGTTAAAAAAAAAGGCATCAAGAATTATTAAACTAATACATTGTGCAAACTAAAATGGACCCAGGAGACCATGTCATGGTCCTCGCTCCTAATTGGGGAATTAAACTTTTCAGATCAGAAGTTACAAATATATTGTTGAGTCAGAATTGACTAGATGGCAGTGTGTGGATTGGGTACACTGTTAATTAATTCAAAGCAGGTTTAGTCCTAATTGATCATTTCCAGATTATTTGATAAATTGTGTCAAAACAGAAAATCTCAATTCGGGTTTATCAAGGCAAGTCTTAAATCTATTAGCAACAAATATAAATAAATAGACTGTCAAGTATAACCCAAAATGCACAAACAGCAGAAGATAAGCTAGATGA
>NW_006922028.1:367728-369447 GCF_000298275.1 Orycteropus afer afer | reverse complement strand
ACCTCAGCACTAGTGGGAAAGTTCAACAAGACAGAAAATAAAAAATGCTGGTGAGGATGTGGAGAGATTGGAGCTCTCATACACTGATGGTGGGACTGTAAAATGATACAACCACTGTGGAAAGCAGAAAGGTGATTTCCTTAAAAGTTGGAATTAGAAATATCATTTGACCCAGCCATTCCATTACTAGGTATATATCCTAAAGAAGTGAGTTACAGGACAAGAATAGATATATGCACACCCATTTTCATTGCAGCACTATTTACAATAGCAAAAAGATGGAAACACCCTAGGTTCCCATCAAGAGAAGAAAGGATAACCATATTACGGTACATACACACAATGGGATACTATGCAACCCTAAAGAATAAAGTAGAATCTGCAAAACACTGCATAACATGGATGAATTTGGAGGACATTATGTGGAGTGAAATTACTCAATCAGAAGGACTAATATAGTATAGTTCATTATTGTAAAAAGTCAAGGAAAGGTTTATATATGGAAGGAAACCTTCTTTGTTGGTTGGTTAACAGGGATGGGAGGGGAGAGGAGAGAACACTGCAAAAAAAAAGAAAGAAAAAAAAAAAGAGAGACCATTGCCACACAGTCATTCCATACACCTTTTAATTACATTTCATGGTAATTACAGTATGATATTTCCCTTTCAAAACAAGATAAGAGAGGATGCAGATAACCATGTCCTCTTTGCCTTCCCCTCACATGCTTCCTTGTTTTTCACAAAGGAAATAAGCAGAATTAATGATACAGACATTTCAGCAGGCCTGCCTCCCATGGTTGGGGATTCAGAGCAGCCCTGAACCAATAATGCTGCACTATAGTTAAAAATCCATTATTATCAAGAGTCGGAGGAATAATCCAAAAGACACCAATTCCTCCCTTGCTTCCTTTTCCCTTTTCCTATCTTTCCTTTCACTAATCCCTCTCTTCTTTCCTTCACCAATGTAAATGAAATGCCCTGTTCTAAGTAAGGCTGTTTTCCATTCTGGGGATTCCAAGATTACCAAGTTCAGAGGAGCACAGTGCACATGACACCACCCTCACTTCTGATACCAATTGCAAATTTGTGAGTCCTCAAGACCCTTCCCTCCTCTTAGGTTTGATAATTCACTGGAAAGACTCATAGGACTCAATGAAAGCTCTTATACTCATGGTTATGGTTTTTTACAGGAAACGATACAGATTAATATCAGCCAAGGGAAAAAGTGCATAGGGCAGAGCTCAGGGAAGTACCACACAAAGCTTCCATTGTCCTCTCCCTATGGAGTCAGGGTACATTACTTTCCTGATGTTTATGAGTGACAATAAATATGGAACATTGCCACTGATGAGTGATAATATGCATGTTATTGTTAGTGCCTTTGAGTTGGCTCTGACTCAACAATCCTATGTACAACAGAATGAAACACTGCCTGGTCCAGTGCCACCCCACAATCCTTGCTACTCCTGAGCCCATTGTTGCAGCCAGTGTGTCAATCCATCTTGTTGAAGGCCCTCCCCTCTTTTGCTGACTCTTCACTTTACCAAGCATGCTATCCTTCTCCAGGAAATAGTCCCTTCTGACAACATGACCAAAGTAAGTGAGATGAAGTCTGGCTATTCTTGCCTCCAAGGAACATTCCGGCTGCACTTCTTCCAAGACAGATTTGTTCCTTCTTTTGGCAGTCCATTATGCTTTCAGTGTTCATCACCAACACTGT
>NW_006922028.1:362337-366883 GCF_000298275.1 Orycteropus afer afer | reverse complement strand
TCTTCTGAATCCAGCTTACATTTCTGGAAGTTCTCTGTCAATATACTGCTACAACCATTTTTGAATTATCTTCAGCAAGATTTTACTTACATGAGATAGTAATGATATTGTTCAATAATTTCCACATTCTGTGAGATTACCTTTCTTTGGAATGGGTACAAATATGGATCTTTTGCAATCAGTTGGCCAGGTAGTTGTCTTCCAAATTTCTTGGCATAGATAAATAAGTGCCTGCATCAGAGCATCTGTTAGTTGAAACATCTCAGTGGGTATTCTATCAATTCCTGGAGCCTTGTTCTTTGCCAATTCCTTCAGTGCAGCTTTGACTTCTTCCTTCAGTACTATTGGTTCTTGATGATATGTCACCTCCTGAAATGGATGAACATTGACCAGTTCTTTTTGGTACAGTGACTCTGTATTCCTTCCATCTTTTTTTTTTTTTTTTTCTTATATTTCCTGCATCATTCAATATTTTGCCCATAGAATCTTTCAATATTGCAACTCAAGGCTTGATTTTTCTTCAGTTCTTTCAGCTTGAGAAATGTCAAGCATGTTCTAGCCTTTTGTTTTTCTAACTCCTGGTCTTTGCCCATTTCATTATAATTGACTTTGTGTTCTCAATTTGCTCTTTGAAATCTTCTGTTCAGCTCTTTTATCTTGTCATTTCTTCCATTTGCTTTAGGTACTCTCCATTCAAGGGCAAATTTCAGAGTCTCTTCTGACATCCATTGTGGTCTTTTCTTCCTTTTCTGTCTTTTTAATGACTGTTTACTTTCTTCATGGATGATGTTCTTGATGTCATCCCACAATTCCTTTGGTTTTCTGTCATTGTGTTCAATACATCAAATCTATCCATTAATATGCATAGAGTATTGCATATGGACTGAGCAGTGTTTCATTCTTTTGTACATAGGGTCTTTGTGAGTGACAGCTGACTCAATGGCACCTAACCACAACATTGCTAACCTGGGAAGCTCCCTTGAGCCTCATTGTTCAGATTTTTTTTTTTTTTGGGGGGGATTTCTTTATGTAGGTATGACTGACTGATTGATTGATTGCCCACATGGTTGGCCTTAGTCTCCAGGTGGACTGAAACACATGACCCAAAGCCTCTACCCTAAAACACATTGTTGATTTTTCTGGCTAGTCACTTCCAACCCTAAATCATATTGTTAGACTCTCCAGTGTGACCCAAGGCCTCCAGGAAAACAAAGACACTCCTACGTGGTATAACATTTCAGCCTTAGAGGTTACTTACCAGTAGCCTAGGACAATCTTTACTGAATGCCAGGATATAATTCCTGCTTCATGGATCTAATAGTCCTGAGAGAAGACAAGGACTAATCAGTTTCCAAACCAGGTGTTTAATATTATTGATCCTGGGGCTTTGGAAGCAGAGAGAAAAGGTCTCAAATCTGCTTGGGTGGGTGTAAGGAAAGGTGTGTAAATTTCAGAGGAGGAGTATGAGTGCCTTGGTGTTTGTGGAGACATGATTAGTTATCCACATCCAAATTTACTCTCTCCTTTCTTTCTTGCTAATAGAACCTCAGTACTGTTTAGGGCTATCTGTGTTCCTGTCCTAAGCAATGACTCATTATTGATTTTGTTTCCATTGTCAAACACTCTATTTTTCAGCCTCCTTCCCTGATAACTATGCCCTTATATAAAAAGGACATAGGGGTATTGTCATCTGACTTCTAACTTCACGAGGAGGAGAGAGAATTACTATCACCATCAATAACCCAAGGCTGATTCCTATGAAGCAGAGATCAGATATGTCATCACTTTCAAACTTCAATTGTGACACCAACTGTCCCTCCCACAGCTCTCTCTACTTCTCTACTGGGTTTGATCACTTGTTACCATGACCACACAGAACTCATTAGATCAATAAAACAAGAACAGGATGCTATAAAAAAGGAGCAGTTGGAGAACAAGAAAAGGCTTTTAAGGATTTTTTTTTTTTGAAAAAAAGATTGCCAAAATAAAATATTAAAGGATGGAAAATACAGTTAATGAAATGACTCAAACCATGAGAAAAGATAAAAATTAAAGAGCAAGAAGAAAACAAGATGACAGGAAAATTGGAAAGAAAGACATTATGAAGAAGGAAGAAAGAGAAGAATTTCCCACAGCTGAAGGACCCAATTTTTTAGATTAAAGAACTCAAAGTAAATGAAAAAAGACATCCTAGCAAAATATCAGATGAAGGTAATAGAATATTACACTAGTTTACAAAGAGACAAAATAAGCCAGTTGAAAAGGAACAGGAACAAGTGTGTCTTCAGATTCTTTAATGGTAATTCTGGACAGAGTGGAGAAATACTTTTATAGTTATGAGAAACAATGATTTTGAACCTGAAATTCAATACTCATCTAAAGATTTATCAGATGTGAGAACAAAATAAAAATGTTTTGCAAACAGAAAGAAAAAACAAAAAACAAAACATTAGCAACAAATAGTAAAGAATTGTATAGATGCAGGTAAATGAGAAAAAAAAAAGGTGAATGGCTGATGAAAGGAAGAAAGGGAGAATAAAACATCAAAATTACATTGGAATGTGGACAGAAAAATGAATTATAATAAGAAAGAAATTCCATATTATTCTACTGGAATTTTAAACCTTGAAACTTCTGCTTTACTACTATTCATTGCCCCCCCCCCAAAACAAACAAACAAACAAAAAAAACCAAACTCACTGCCATAGAGTCAGATCCGACTCATAGCAAGCCCTCCTTGGGTTTCCAAGGTGGTATCATTATGGAAGTAGATTGCCCAATCTTCCTTCTGAGAGGTGGCTGGTGGATTTAACCTGCCAGCCTTCTGGTTAGCAGTCAAATGACTTAGGCACTATGCCACCAGAGCTCCTACTATTCATTAGAAGCAACTATTTGAGATTTTCACAGGTCCATGGTCAAGTCATATAATTTCTCTGAGCTTCTGCCTCTTCATCAATAAAATGGGAATACACTTTTGAAATATTTTAGATTAAATAATACATGCCTGAGGTTCATTCAAGCAGCTCTGGTAGTACAGTAGTTAAAGCACTCAGCTGCTAACTGAAAGTTGGGTGGTTTGAGCTGACCAGTTGCTCTGTGGGAGAAAGATGTGGCAGTCTGTTTAAATAGAGATTTACAGTTGGGAAAACTTTATGGGGCAGTCCTATAGGGTCCTATAGGGTCACTAGGAGTTGGAATTTGGGAGGATAGTGGATTTGTTTTTGGTTTGGAGGTTCATTCAGATTGGAAGAAAAAGGCAGGCTTATTGGGTTGCTTTAATCTCAACATCTGCAATGCCAGGCCCCCCAGACAAAGACGGAGTCGACTTCTCAAAGGTGAGCATTCCTGCTCACTCTTTAGTGACTACTTACTGTACGAACTTCTCTCTGTTTCTGCCTCTATGGCTACTTTCTCTCCATTTTTTTTTTTTTTCAGTTTCCACTGCCTTACGTCTTCTGCTCCCTCTGTTCTAGGTGCAGGTGTGTTCCACACGACTTCTGCCTATCCTTGTGTCCTACATTCAAACTCCCAAGAGAGAGAGCTCTACTTGGATTGATATAAATAATGAGGAACTATACAGTAACAGTCCTCAGAAAGGTCAGTAGTGTAGACACTTAGAGCATCATGTCTTTTCCCTTCAAGTGGCTCAGTATGTAGCCAACCAAAAACCTACTACCAGTGAGTCGATTATGACTCATAGTGATTCTACAGGACAGAGTAGAATCGCTCCATAGGATTTTCCAGGCTGCAAATTCCCAGACTGCTGCATCTTTCTCTTTTTTGAGTGGCTGATGGGTTCAAACTGCCAACCTTCTGGTTAGCAACTGAGCTTAACCACTGTGCCACTAGGGCTCCTAATGAAAGACTAGACACAGGTAAAACTAGAAAAGAGAGGAAAAATCTTGAGGAAATAAATGAGAAACAGCAGTGCTTGAATCAAAAGTCACAGAAGAATACATTTCACTGCATAAGGCTAGCCTCCAAGACATCATCTATATTTTATCTGTATTCCCAACTGACCTGGGTCAAGTGCAGCTAAAGACAGAAGGCAAGAGTCTGACTGAATTGATACCTCATTGCCAGAGGCTTCTCAGTTTCCGCTCCTAAACTACTGCTGCTCTTAGCTGAATCTATTTCTCTGACATTGAAAACATCTTATCAGTCAAGTGTTAATTAGGGGAAAACATATTAGCCTTTTGCTTCTTTGCTATTCTCAAGAATCAAGGACAAAAAAAAAAAAAAAAAAGGCATAGCTTATGGTTCAGGGAAAGAGAGAAGATTCCTCCACTCTCCTCCATTTTCCTCTCTCCTGTACTCACCTCAGCCACCATGAATTTAGGGATAACCAGTCAGCCCCAGGGTTACAGGTGAGGAAAGACAACTCAGGGGCGCCCGAAGTAGCAAGTGGGAAGAGCAGGAGAAAGGGGATTAAAAGCCAGGAAGCCAGAGAGAAGAGCAATCAGCCAAAGGGATTAGTTGAGGAGAGGAAACTCAGGCCCGCCCAAGCAGCAGGACTGGAGAGCAGGAGAAAGGAGATAAAAGCCCG
>NW_006922028.1:357979-359567 GCF_000298275.1 Orycteropus afer afer | reverse complement strand
AAGCATCAAACACTCATTTTAGCAGGAATCAAGCTTGGCAATTTGTCATTCTGATTCCTTTAAGTATAGTCCCTGTGCTATCTTATAGATCAAGTGGTGTCCCCCAGAAAAGATGCTGAAGTTCTAATCCCTGTGAATGTGACTCTGCTTGGGAATAGAGCTCTTTCTCTTAACATAGGTAGGGTGGATCCTTAGCCTAATCCCTTCTGACTGGTATCTTTAAAAATGAGCAGAGCCAACAGAGACACACACACACACACACAAACAGACACACACACAGGCAGAACACAGACACCTTGTTAGGATTCATCTATAAGCCAAGCAACACCAAGAAATGTCCAGGGCTACAGAAACTGAAGAAACAAAGTAGGACCTTTCCCTGAAGCCAACACAGAGAAAGCTTGTGTTAACCCTGAGTTTTGATTGTTGTTGTTAGGTGCCACTGACTCAGTTTCAGCTCATAACAACCCCATGTACAACAGAAAGAAACACTGTCCAGTCCTGCACCATCCTCACAATTATTGCTATGCTTGAGCCCATTGTTATAGCCATTGTATCAATACATCTTGTTGAGGGTCTTCCCATTTCACACTGACCCTGTACTTCACCAAGTGTGATATTCTTCTCCAGGGACTGGTCTTTCCTGATAACATGACCAAAGTATGAGAGATGAAGTCTGGCCATTTTCTCTTCCATGGAGCATTCCCGATGTACTTCTTCCAAGACAGATTGCTTGTCCTTCTGACGGTCCATGGTATTGTTGTTGTTATGTGCCATTGAGTCGGCCCCGACTCATAGCGACCTCTCCTTGGGTTTCTTAGGCAGTATCACTACGGAAGTAGATTGCCCAACCTTCCTTCCGAGGAGTGCCTGGTGGGTTTGAATGGCCGGCCTTCTGGTTAGCAGTCAAGTGCCTTAGGCGCTATGCTACCAGAGCTCCTAGTCCGTGGTGTAGTCATTATTCTTTCACAACACCACAGTTCAAATGCATCAGTTCTACTTAAATCTTCCTTAGTCATTGTCCAGCTTTCACATACATATGAGGCTATTGAAAAGACCATAGCTTTGGTCATCTGCTCCTTAGTCTTTAAAGTGACATTTTAAAGAGGTCTTTTGCAACATATTTGCATAATGCAGTATGTCATTCAGATTTCTTGAGTGCTGCTTGTGTGGGCACTGATTGTGGATCCAAGTACAATGAAATCCTTGACAACTTCAATCTTTTCTCCATTTGTCATGATGTTGCTTATTGGTCCATTTCTGAGGATTTTTGTTTTCTTCATGTTGAGATGTAATCCTTACTCAAGGCGGTACTCTTTGATATTCATCAATAAGTGCTTCAAGTCTTCTTCACTTTCAGCAAGCAAGGTTGTATAATCTGCATATCACACAGGTTGTGAATGAGCCTTCTTCCAATCCTGATGCCAACTCCTCTTCATATAGTCCAGCTTTTTGGAATATTTGCTTGAATGAATTATTTGCAGAATGAGTTGTTGTTGTTGTTGTTGTGTGCCATCGAGTCAAACCCAACTCATAGCGACCCCTCCTTGGGTTTCTGAGGCAGTATCACTACGGAAGTAGGATTGCC
>NW_006922028.1:351195-357163 GCF_000298275.1 Orycteropus afer afer | reverse complement strand
CATTCAATATTTTTCCCACAGAATTCTTTAATATTGCAACTCAAAGCTTTTTTTTTTTTCTTCAGTTTTTCAGCTTGAGAAATTCTGACTGTGCTCATCCCTTTTGATTTTCTAGCTCCAGGTCTTTGCACATTTAATTATAATGCTTTCCATTGACTTCTTGAGCTGCCCTTTGCAATCTTCTGCTCAACTTTTTTATTTCATCATTTCTTCCATTAGTTTTAGCTACTTTTTATTGAAGAGGAAATTCTAGAGTCTCTTCTGACATCTTTTGTAGACTTTTCTTCCATTTCTGTCTTTTTAAATAACCTTTTGCTTTCTTCATGTATGATGTTCTTGATGTCATCCCACAACTCATCAGTCATTGTTGTTCAATGCGTAAAATCTGTTCTTCACATAGTGCCTAAATGCAGATGCAGTATACTCAGGGTCATATTTTGGCTTTTGTAGACTTGCTTAAATTCTCTTCAGCTTCAACTTAAACTTGTATATGAGCAATTGATAGTTTGTTCCACAGTTGGCCTCTGGCCTTGTTCTGACAGATGATATTGAGCTTCTCCACTATCTCTTTCCACAGATATAGTCAATTTGATTCCATATGTCACAGTCCACATGTATCTTCACCATTTATGTTGTTGAAAAAAGGTATTTGCAGTGAATAATTCATTGGTCTTACAAAATTCTATCGTGTGACCCCTGGGGTCATTTCTATCACCAAGGTCCTATTTTCCAACTACCAATGCTTTTTCTTTGTTTCCAGTTTTCACATTTCAATCACTTGTAATTGTCAATGCATTGTAATTTTGTGTTTGGTCAATTTCAAACTGCAGAAGTTGGTAAAAATCTTTAATTTCTTCATCTTTAGCTTTAGTGTTTGGTGCATAAATTTGAATAATAGTAGTATTAACTGCTCTTACTGATAGATGAATGGATATTAGCCTGTCCTTGGCAGCATAGTACTTTAGGATAGATCTTGAAATCTTTTTTATTATGAATACAACACCATTCTTCCTCAATTTGCCATTCCACAATATACACTTTATCCCAATATGCTGGGTATTATTCTAGGCAAGTGTGGTAATTAAGGTTGTGTCAACTTTGCTGAGCTTTTGTTTTGAATGGGTTGATAGCGGGATGTAGGTGTTCCCCATGATGAGATTTGAATAATCTCCATGGTGGAATCTGCTCTGAGCGGCTAAGCAGTTGATAGGGAGTTAACTTTCAGGATGTGGCCTGCTTCCAGTATATAAGGTGAAGCTTTGAGAAAGGTCTCTAGCTTTTTGGTGCTTTTTTGACACATTTTGGGCCATGATGGCTGCTGATCTTGGGATTGTTCCTGGACTTGAACCAGTGGCCTACAGTGTTGCCTGCCAATCTTGGGATTGTGCTATTTTACCTGTCAGTCTTGGGTTCATCAGCTTCAGTAGCCAGAAGCTGCATGAGTTAGAAGAAACCTTCAGCTCTAGTGAGCTGAGAACAAGAGGCAGAGCTGAAGCCTAAGGTTGAGGGGCCATCACCCAGTCCCTAGAGCTGGCATTCTGTATTTGGACTTCTAGCCTCCTAAACTGTAAGAGAATATGGTTGTTCAAACCATCCACTTGTAATATTTCTGTTATAACAGCACTAGAGAACTCAGACAGCAACACATAAATACATGTTAAAGTATGATAGAGAAAAAGCTATAAAAAGAGGAAATGGTGAATAGAAAGTGGAATTCTTGAGACTGAGAAGATGGAAAGTGTTAATTTTGTAATTGGCAATGCCTAATGTTATTTGGAGTGAGTAGGATGAAGAACATGATAATTAAAAGAGAGAAGGTCAAGGAACTTAGAGGAGAAGGTCTTAAATAGACTGTTGTTATTATGTGCTGTGGAGTCAGCTCCAACTCATAGCGTATATGAAATATAACAGAATGAAATATTGCCAAGTCCTGTGCCACGTGCACAATCTTTGCTGTGCTTAAGCAGATTGTTGCAGCCACTATATCAATCCTTCTTATTAAGGATCTTTCCTTTTTATGCTGACCCTTGACTTTACCAAGCATGATTTCCTTCTCAGGAATGGTCCCTTCTGACAACATGATCAAAGTAAGTGAGACCAAGTCTGGCCATTCTTGCTTCTAAGGAACATTGCAGCTTCACTTCTTCCAGGACAGATTTTTTCATTCTTCTGGTAGTCCATGGTATTTTCAGTGTTTGTTGCCAATAGCACAATTCAAAGGCATCAGCTCTTCTTTGGTCTTCCTTATTCATTCTCCAGCTTTCACATGCATGTATCTTGAAAATACCATGGCTTAGGTTAGGTGCACTTTAGTGTTCAAAGTGACATTATCACTCCTTAACTTTAAAGATGCCTTATGAAGCAGATTTGCCCAGTCAATATGGCACCTGATTTGTTGACTGCTGCTTCCATCGGTGTTGGTTGTAGATCCAAGTAAAATGAAATCTTTGACAACTTCAATCTTTTCTCCATTTACCATGATGTTGCTTATTGATCCAGTTGTGAGGATTTTCATTTTCTTTACACTGAGGTGTAATCCATACTGAAGACTGAAGTCTTTGATCTTCCCTGGTAGTGCTTCAAGTCATCTTCACCTTTAGCAAGTCAGGTTGTGTCATTTCATATGGCAGATTGCTAATGAGTCCTCCTCCAATCCTGATGGCATATTTTTTTTCATATAGTCCAGCTTCTCATATTATTTGGTACAGATTGAATAAGTATGGTGAAAGGAGAGAACCCTGACATACTTCTTTCCTGATTTTAAACCATGAAGTATCCCCTTGTTCTGTTTCAACAACTGCCTTTTTCTATGTATAGATTCCTCATATGTACAATTAAGTGTTCTGGACTTCCTGTTCTTTGCAATGTTATCTATAATTTTTTATGATCCATACTGTTAAATGCTCTTGCACAGTCAATAAAACACAGATAAACATCTTTCTGGTATTCTTTGCTTCCAGCCAAGATCCATCTGACACTAGCAATGATATCCCTCATTTCATGTCTTCTTCTGAATCCAGCTTGGATTTCTGGAAGTTCCCTGTCACTATATTGCTGCAACCAATTTTGCTTTATCTTCAGCAAAATTTTACTTGCATGTGATATTAATAATATTGTTCAATGAATTCCACAATCTATTGGATCACCTTTCTTTGGAATAGGTACAAATATGGATCTCTTCCTGTCAGTTGGCCAGGTAGCTGTCTTCACAATTCTTGGCATAAAAGAGTAAGTGCCTCTGGCACTGCATCCATTTGTTGAAACATCTGAATGGGTATTACATCTCTTCCTGGACTCCCTTCTCATCCCCCCCCCCTTTTTTTTCCCCAAATCCTCAGTGCAGGTTGTACTTTTTCCTTCACTACCATTGCTTACTGATCATATTCTGTCTCCTGAAATAGTTGAACACTGACCAATTCTTTTTGATACAGTAACTGTGCATTCCTTCCATCTTCTTTGATGCTTCCTGAATCATTCAATATTTTGCCCACAGAATATTTCAATATTGCAACTCAAGGCTTAAATGTTTTTCTTCAGTTCTTTTAGCTTGAGGATTTCTGAGTGTGTTCTTCCCTTTTGGTTTTCTAATTCTAGATCTTGGCACATTTCATTATAGTACTTTACTTTGTCTTCTCTAGTCACCCTTTCAAAACTTCTGTTCAGTTCTTTTCTTTCATCATTTCATCCATTTGCTTTAGCTATATTCAAGAGCAGGTTTTAGAATCTCTTCTGACATCCATTTTAGTCTTTTCTTCCATTCCTGTCTTTAATGAAATTTTGCTTTCTTCATGTATGAAGTTCTTGATATCATCCCACAAGTCATTTGGTCTTCTATCATTTGTGTTCAATGAGTCAAATCTGTTCTTCAGATTGTCTCTAAATTCAGGTGGGATATAGTCTAGATCATATTTTAGTTCTCATGGACTTGTTTTAATTTTATTCAGCTTCAACTTGAACTTGAATTAATAATCTGTTCCACAGTCAGCTCCAGGCTGATATGATCATCTTTTGATTGAGGATATTGAGCTTCTCCATAGCCTTTTTCCACAGATGTAGTTGATTTGATTCCTCTGTATTACTTCTGGCGAGGTCCACATGTATTACCACTTCTTCTGTTGCAAAAAGGTATTTGCAATGAATAAATTTTGGTCTTGCAAAATTCTATTATGAGATCTCCGACGTCATTTCTATTACCAAGGCTGCATTTTCCAACTACTTGGATGATTCTTCTTATTTCCAACTTTTGCATCCCAATCACCAGTAATAATAAATACATCTTGATTGTGTGTTTGGTCAATTTCAGACTGCAGAACTTGGTAAAAATATTCAATTTCTTCATCTTTGGCTTTAGTGGTTGGTGTGCAAATTTGAATAATATTAGTATTAACTAGTCTTCCTTATAAGTTTATGGATATTATCCTATCACTGACAACAATGTACTTCAGAATAGATCTTGAAATGTTCTTTTTGACAATGAATGAGATTCCATTCTTCTTTAATTTGTCATTCCCACCATAGTAGACCACATGATTTTCTTGTTCAAAATGGCCAACACCAGTCCTAAAGCACTTGACTGCTAACCAGAAGGCTGGCAGTTCAAACCCACCAGCCACTCCTCGGAAGGAAGGTTGGGCAATCGTACTTCCTTAGTGATACTGCCTCAGAAACCCAAGAAGGGGTCGCTTTGAGTCGGGGCCGACTCGACGGCACATAACAACAACAACAACAATCAGTTCACTAATGCCTAGGATATTGACCTTCATGTGGTCCATTTCATTTTTACCATCTTAATTTGATCAGTTTCATACCTTGCATATTCAGCATTCTGATTATTATTGGATGTTTGCAGCTGTTTCTTTGCCTTTTGAGTCGTGCACCATTGTCAAATGAGGGTTCCAAAAGTTTTACTCCATTCTCTTCATTAAGCTCATTTTTTCTTCAGGGAGTTAGCTCTTCCCCAGTTGTATTTTAAGTGACTTCCAACCTGAGGAGCTCATCTTCCAGCACTATACCAGACAATGTTTCACTGTTATTCATAAGGTTTTCGGTGGTCATTTTTTTTTTCAGCAGTGGATGTACCATTCCTTCTTCCCAGTCTGTCTTAGTCTGGAACCCCTTTGAAACTTTTCCACCATGGGTGAACTTGCTGATATTTGAAATACTGTTGGCATAATCTCTAACCTTACAGCAACACACGAGCCACCATGCTATGACAAACTGACAGATCAGTGCTGGTAAAAATAGATTACTTATGTAAATATTAAGAGCTCCAGTAATTAAGATAAAAATAATATTGGAGAGAGTAAGAATAAGTCAAGAACTTATGTTGTAAGAAATGAAGGGAAATGACTGGAAAAAAAGGAAGGTTGGATAAACTGATAATTTGATCTTCAAAGGATGGGTTGGGTGGTTAAGAGTGGAAAGCAATAAGTCTCAAAGCACATAATTTATAAAATGAGTAATATTCTCTCTTTTTCCACAATCTAGAATAATTTATGTAACAGTGGGAATTATTTGTTCTTGAATGCTTGCTAAAACTCATTCCTAAAATAATGTGGAACTGGAATTTCATTTCAGTGATTCTTAAATAATGACTCAATTACCTTAACACAGTGATTGCAAAATTTTTCTGTAAATGGCTAAACAGCAAATATTTCAGGTTTTGTGGGACACATATAGTCTCTGTCACATGTATTTCTTTTTCTTTTTTCTTAACCAACTATTAAAGATATAAGAACCATTTTTAGCTCTCAGGCTGTACAGAAATAGCCACAGGCCAAATTTAGCCCACAGTTTGCCAACAATGGAATTAATGGCATAGGATATTCATGTTTTCTATATGCTCTTGAGTCAGTTTCATTGTTTATGTTTTTGTTACATGTCACCATCAAGTTGGTTCTGACTCTTAGTGACCCTATGTACAACAGAATGAAACACTGCATGGTCCTGCACCATCCTCATAATATTT
>NW_006922028.1:345099-350205 GCF_000298275.1 Orycteropus afer afer | reverse complement strand
CAGACTGTATTCTTCAACCTTCATCAGTAGGTGCCTCAGTTCTCCTTAGATCTTCCTTATTCATTGTCTAGCTTTTGTGTGCATGTAAGGCAGGTGAAAATATCAAGGCTTAGGCCAGGCACACCTTAGTCCTCATAGTGACATCTTTGCTTTTTGACATTTTAAGAGATCTTTTGCAGCAGATTTGCTAAATGAATATTTATTGTGGATCCAAGTGAAATGAAATCCTTGACAACTTCAATCTTTTCTCCATTTATCATGATGTTGTTTGTTTGTCCACTTGTGAGGATTTTTGTTTTCTTTATGTTGAAGCATAATCTATATTGAAGGGTGTAGTCTTTGCTCTTCATTAGTAAGTATGTCCAGTCCTCATTGCTTTCAACAGGCAATATTGTGCCATCTACATAATGCAGGTTGTTGATGAGTCTTCTTCATATTCTGATGCTGTGTTTATCTTCATACAGTCCAGTTTCTTGGATTATTTGCTCAGCATAAAGATAAGTATGGTGAAAGAATACAGCACTGATGCATGCTTTTCTGAATTTAAACAAGGGGCAGTAGCCCCTTGTTCTGTTTGAACAACTGCCTTTTGGTCTATGTACAGGTTGCTTATGAGTATAATTAAGTGTTCTGAAATTCCCATTCTTCACAATATTATCCATAACTTGTTATGATCCACACAGTCAAATGACTTTGCATAGTCAATAAAACACAGGTAAACATTTTTCTGGTATTCTTTGATTTCAGCCAAGATCCACCTTACTTCAGCAATTACATTTCTCATCCTCTCCTGAGTCTGGCTTGAATTTCTGGAAGTTTCCTGTTGATGTGCTGCTACAACATTTTTTTGAATGATCTTCAGTGAAATTTTGTGATATTAGGAGCTCTGGTGGTATAGTGCCTAAGGCATTTGACTGCTACCCAGAAGGCTGGCTGTTCAAACTCACCAGCCAATCCTCGGAAGGAAGACTGGGCAATCTACTTCTGTAGAGATACTGCCTTGGAAACCCAAGAAGTGGTTGCTATGAGTCGGAATTGACTTGGCAGTGGTGAGTTTTTTTTTTTTTTCCTTTGGTGTGTGATATTAATGATATTGTTCGATAATTTGCACATTCTGTTGGATCACCTTTCTTTGGACAGGGCTCAAATATGGATCTCTTCCAGTCAATTGCCCAGGTAGCCGTCTTCAAAATTTCTTGGCAGAGATGAGTAAGTGCCTCTACTGCTGCATCCATTTGTTGATCCATCTTAGTTGGTATTCCATCAGTTCCTGGAGCCTTGTTTTTTGACAATTCCTGCAGTGCAGCTTGGATTTCTTCCTTCAGTAACCTTGGTTCTCGATCATATGTTATCTCCTTAAATGGTTGAATGTCAACCAATTCTTTTTGGTGCAATGACTGCATATTCTTTCCTTCTTCTTTTGATGCTTCCTATATTGATCAATATCTTACTCATACAACCATTCAATATTTCAAGTCAAGACTTGGACTTTTTCTTCAGTTCTTTTAGCCCAACATGTAGTTAATTTTATAAATACTCTATGTGAACTTATAAAAAAGAGTATAGGTTTTAATTGTGAGACACTCTGATCATTTTATTGTAAGTCATGGTGCCATAAGGTTATAATAGAATTCAGAAATCTTGATCAGAGAACTGGATGTAGTGGATATAACTGGACATGTTGTTGTTGTTGTTGTTATGTGCCCTCGAGTAGGGCCCGACTCATAGTGACCCCTCCTTGGGTTTCCGAGGCAGTATCACTACAGAAGTAGGATTGCCCAACCTTCCTTCCGAGGAGTGGCTGGTGGGTTTGAACCACCAGCCTTCTGGTTAGCAGTCAAGTGCCTTAGCCACTATGCTACCAGAGCTCCTATAACTGGACATAGCAAACCCAAAGCTTCTCATATGCTTATCATTCTCATATGTATATCATTTCTCTTGCATAAAAAAATGATTGTGCTGCCAGGCCTGCATTGGTACAGTATATATGTAACCTATAAAACATGTGTCTTCATGGTCATAATAAATGCCTATATTCCAGGCTTACATATTATACTGAACTGTCTCTACTTACAAATAAAAGATTTACTGTATAACAGTGTATGCATCCAATCTCAAGAATTGTACATCTGTTGAGGTGTTGTAGTGTTATTTTTCTCTTTAATTTTCTTTCAAAAATATTACCATAAAGTGTATCAAGGCTCCCAAATACAGTAATATTTTCCCCATAGAATTCAATATTGCAGTTTGAGACTTATTTAAATGGCATGAGGAAGGCACCAGTTTCTAGGATTCTCCTCGCTCACATGGTTGCTGGGGCTGGCAAACCTAAATCAGCGGGTCAGATGACAGGTGCTGGCTCAAAAGGCTATGGAAGCTGATGAATCAGGTCAGACAATAGACTGCTGGCTAAAGTCCCTAACACCAGAGGCGGAATGATGATGAACCAGATGCAGGATCCAGAGCAAGAGGGAGAGCTTTGCCAGAACATTTATATATTTTGGATGCAGACCATACCATGAATTAATTTAATTGAGAGAAGATTATTCCCTCATACTGAGTCTCTGTTGAGGTATGAGCATAATGTTAGATTGTCCCCACTGCGTAACTTAACTCTTCATTCCTTTACCTTCAGCTGTTATTTCTGCTTCCTTTCATTTATCATTTATTTTTACCCACACTTTTCCACCTTGGGAAGTGGCATCAGGTTCAACTGCTGTGTCAGTCCAGATGGCTGTAGTAAGACCAGTCTAGTAAGTCTTTCTTTCTCAATTAATTCCCATTCATGTCAGAAGGGTTACATTGGTACAATAGTGGGCTATTCTCAACCACTAGATGATATGACAGAATTCACAGTCAACCCCAATTTTGCCAGATGTGGAGGGGAAGGTACAATCCATCCCAACAGGCTCTTGGGAATTCTGGGTATATGGGTTCAGGGATGTAGTCATAGTCTCTTGCTTAGGGATCGTTCCTGCTTACAGCACATGTAGCTGCATCCTGGTCCTGGGACCACAACATCCTGCAAGAAAAAAACTTCAGGTGATGTGGGGCAGAATAGTACTGTGCAGCACTGTCCTCCTCTATGCCTTCTTCCCTAGATCTTCTAGAGAAACACTGGCGATTCTCCCTTTGCCTCCCTCATATTGAATGTGAGCATACTTTCATGAAAGCATGTAAGCCAGCCATGCCATGTTTTTATCTACCCCTCATTTTAGATAGACAATCTTCAAGTTGCCTATCCCTATCAAACCAGTACTCTGAGAGACAAGTATGTTCCCTGACCATTGAAGAATCTTCTGTTCCAGTTAGAACTTTGAGAATATTCATCCATAAGCAAAGTCTAGTCCAGAGTAAGCCATCAAATTGCAGCAATCTACACCTCCCCAAGGTGTCAAACATCTTTCTCTTCATTCAGTTGGGTTTGGGTCGGCTCATCCTGACCCCCTGTGGGCTAGTTTGGTGAATACCAGCCATAGGCTCAGGAATCCACACACCTCCTGGCACTTCAGACCACTCAGCCTCTTTCTCTCACTCATCCCTTGCCTCTATGGGCTAGATCAATGAGCACCAATAGAACATGTCCAAACTCAGTCTGTTTCTTCATTGCTGCACCTCCCCCACTGCCACTCATCAGCTGAACCAAGGCGGTCACTACAAGTGAGCATACCAGGCTCAAGTGAGTAGCCATACTCACTGGCTGCCATTAACTTCCAGTCCTGTACTGACTTTTCATGCATTGATGCAGCCAAAGGAAAACCACATGCTTGAAATTCAAAAAGCATAACATTAATTTTTTTCTTTTTCACAGGTTTTTCCTTCAAATGTATATCTCTTATTCTCTCAGCAGTTCTGGGTTGATATGTGCTGTCAATTTGGACCCAACTCATAGTGACCCCTCCTTGGGTTTCTGAGGCAGTATCACTACGGAAGTAGATTACCCAACCTTCCTTCTGAGGATTGGCTGGTGGGTTTGAACCGCCAGTCTTCTGGTTAGCAGTCAAGTGCCGCAGACACTACGCTACCAGAGCTCCCCAGTTCTGGGTAGGTCAGCATATATTTTCAAATGCAAAATTCTCTGGCAGCATTCAGGTTTTTGACCTAAGCCCCCTGTACTCTATATACTTCTGGACTGAAACAAAAAACCTGTGTTTCTGTGTTTCTTCAGGCAAATACTAGTTCTTCTTTTAGCATATCCAATCCACTGTTGGTTAAAGGTTGAGTTATATACTCTCTATAATCTATAATAGCCAATATTCATTTCTATCATATATTTAGATTTATTTTACAATATTAGGTAGGAGAAACCTTCAATATTCATAATACATTCAAATGAACACATAACCCCATTTAAAATATCCCAGTTTTGTCTGCTTGTCTCCACAGCTTGACTATCTTCCCATTGATATTGATATGGCCTTGGGCCTCTGGTTGGGTGAAACCAGTAGACCCTGGCCCCCTATCAGTCATCTCATTTAATCAGCTTGGCTTTTGCCCCAGGCCACTCCAGATACCACTTTTCTCACCTCTCTCTTACTTTCCTGCCAGCCATTTCAGGTAACAATCACCAAAGTAACCATCTAAGAATCAAAAGTTTCACTTCCCACCTCCTTTCATTCTTTCTTTTACAAAGCCCCACGCTTCCATTGGTCTAGAACCATTGCAACAAATCCTGCTTCTGATGCCAACTGTACAAATGGCATGGGGGAGGTATCAGTCTGGAGGAGTGGCAAACCCAAATAAGCATGTCAGATGACAGGCTACTGATTCACAAGGCTGTGGAAGCTAATGACAATAGGCTGCTGGCTCAAGTCCCAAGAACCAGAGGTGAGATGATGAACCAAATGCAGGATTCAGGGCAAATGAGAGACCTTTACCAGAGCTTTAGTATTTGTTGGATGAAGCAGGAACTCTCAAGGAAACTAAGGATAGTGATTTCAGTCACACCCTCTAGTAAGGTAGTAACTCAAGATACAGTCCATCCTAATCCTGCCTCATTAATATGTTGTTAGGTACCGTTGAGTCTTTTTCGACTCATAGTGACCCCATGCACAGCAGAACAAAACACTGTCCGATCCCGCACCAGCTCCATGATCCCTGCTATAC
>NW_006922028.1:336291-342129 GCF_000298275.1 Orycteropus afer afer | reverse complement strand
AAGAGGCAGTGGAAAAGCTCAATATCTTCAGCCAAAACCAGGCCAGGAGCTGACTGTGGAACAGACCATCAACTGCTCATATGCAAGTTCAACTTGAAGTCAAGAAAAATAAGTCCAAGAGAGCCAAAATATGATCTTGAATATATCCCTCCTGAATTTAGAGACCATCTAAAGAACAGATTTGATGCATTGAACACCCATGACCGAAAACCAGAACAATTGTGGAAGGATATCAAGAACATTATCCATGAAGAAAGCAAGAGGTCACTAAAAAGACAAGAAAGGAAGAGGAGACCAAAATGGATGACGGAAGAGACTCTGAAACTTGCCTCATTAACATAAAAGATACATAATAGAATGCACACAACATAACAACATAACATAACCTAACAATATAACATAACCTAACAACATAACCTAACCTAACCTAACATCTGACTCGACGGCATGTAACAACAACAACAACAACAACAGCAACAACAACAACAACCACCTAACCACAGGCATACGGGCTAGAATTTACGATACTTCACAAAATGGAGGACTATAAGTAGAAGGGCCATACTAAGTAATTCACTATATCACAAAGTTTGGATTTTTTCTTCAGGTTTTTTAGCATGTTCCTCCCTTTTGGTTTTCTAACTCCAGGTCTTTGCACATTTCATTATAATACTTAACTTTGTCTTCTTGAGCCACCCTTTGCAATCTTCTATTCAGCTCTTTTACTTTTGTTTGATCATTTCTTCCATTTGTTTAGCTACTCTCTGTTCAAGGCCAAGTTTCAGAGTCTCTTCTGACATCCATTTTGGTCTTTTCTTTCTTTATACATTTCTTTTTTTTATACATTTTCTTTCTTTCTTGTCTTTTTAATGACATTTTGCTTTCTTCATGCTTTCTTCCTTGATGTCATAGCACAACTTGTCTGGACTTCTGTCATTAGTGTTCAGTGCATCAAATCTATTCTTGACATGGTCTCTGAATTCAGGTGGGATATACTCAAGGTCATACTTTGGCTCTGTGGACTTGTTTTACTTTTATCAGCTTTAACTTGAAATTGCAATTGAGCAATTGATGCTCTGTTCTGCAGATGTCCCATGGTTTTATTCTGACTGATTACATTGAGCTTCTCCATTGCCTCTTTCCACAGGTATAGATTATTTGATTCCTGTATGTCCTATCCTCGGAAGGAAGATGGAGCAATCTACTTCCATAGTGATACTGCCTCGGAAACCCAAGGAGGGGTCGCTATGAGTCGGGTCCGACTCGATGGCACACAACAACAACAACAACAACAACATGTTCCATCTGGTGAAGTCCATGTGATTAGTCATCATTTATGTTATTGAAAAAAGGTATTTGTAACAAATAAGTCATTGATCTTGCAAGTAATCTTCAATATTGTTTCTGTCACCAAGGCCATATATTCCAACTACTGATCCTTCATTTCCCACTTTTGCATTCCAATCACTAGTAATTATTAATGCATCTTGATTGCATATGTGATGGTACAAGTTGGTAAAAGGTTCAATTTCTTCATCTTTGGCATTAATGGTTGGTGCATAGAGTTGAATAATAGTTATATTAACTAGTCTTTCTTGTAAAGATATGGATAATAGCTTATGACTGACAGTGTTATACTTCAGAATAGATCTTGAAGTGTTCTTTTGACAATGAATGTGACACTATTCCTTTTCCATTGTTATTCCTTGTATAGTAGACTGTATGATTTTCTTATTCAAAATGACTAATAGCAGTCCATTTCAGTTCACTAATGCCTAGGATATTGATCTTTATACATTCCATTTCATTTTTGTCAAATTCCAATTTTACTAGATTCATACTTCATACTGTCCACATTCTGATTATTAATGGATGTTTCTTCTCATTTTCAGTCATGCCACATCACGAATTATGGTCCTGAAAGCTTTATTACTTCTATATTATTAAGGTCATCTCTACTTTGAAAAGGCAGTTTTCCCCAGTCATATTTTGAGTGCCTTCCAACCTGAGAGGCTTGTCTTCTGGCATTATATTATGCCATTATATTATGCTATTCATGAGGTTCTCACTGACCAATATTTTGAAGAAGTAGCGTGCCAAGGTCCTTCTTTGTAGGCTGCCTTAGTCTAGAAGCTCTGCTAAGATCTATCCACCATGGGTGATCCTGTTGATATTTGAAATATTGGTGGCATAGCGTCTAGCATCACAGCATCATGAAAGCCACCACAGTATGAAAAACTTACAGATGAGTGGTGGTCTAGGTATAGAAGTACTTTGTAAGGGTAATACCAAGTTCAACATACTATATCTAGCAGCAAGCTTTGCTCAGCACAGCTGTATTATTTGTATCAGTATTACTCTGATTTACTGATCTTTTGTTGTTCACAGTAGCCATTTGTCCTTTATTGGAATGAAACACATTTTAAAAAATGTATTGAACAAATTTATTACTTTGAGAAATATCCAGCTCAATTTTTATGGGTGATATTAATTTACAGTTCATTGCATTTACATTCTCAATAAATTATAAGGAGACTTCCACCAAAAGTTTTTGCTCAGATTTAGATCATTACTTTTGGCTTAGGAATGTGACTCCACAGGAATTCAATTATTAACCACATATGAAATACAGATTTTTTCCTTAAATTATCACTCATGTAGCATATGTCAATTTCCTCAGCTATATATCATCTATCTTCTTGTCTAAGTCATTGTGTTATTTATTTTACTTTACTATTCCTTTTTTAAAATCAAAATCCAATTAAAGTGTAATTAGAACAAAATGACAAGGTAAGAGAATAAAAAACACCAGTGAAATCTATTATATTGCAGCTTTGTGTTAAGGATTCAGGTACACGGTGACTAAATTGTATTCCTTTCAATGTAAGAATTAAATTTACATAGTGTTCTTATTAATATAGTCTTAGGCCTGCCCCAACACTATATAATAAAGAGATTTCTCTATTTTGGAAAAGAATGGAATTTATGATAAATGTAAATATGACATCAATATATTGGTATACTAATTTTTGTTAAAATATTGTCTTATATGCCTAATAGAAAATTTATTTCTGATTGCAAAGAATATTTTTATATTGCAACTACCACTTATTGTCAGGGAATAAAATGAAATTAGGAAACAAACTCTTTCATTCTAACAGACATTTTTATTTGTGAAATTACTATTTTTTTCCCCAATAAGCTATTTATGGACAAGCAAGCCAGCCTATTTACATATTGAGCTCTTTCAGATCTTGAACCTTCTCCCTTGGGCCAGATTCTGTGGACTGCACATCACTCTCAGTAGATGGTTCTGCTTATTTTCTAAGTCAGAGAGAGGATCAAGTCTATCAGAAGGCAACATCCTCATCTTCCTGTTTTCTTTCCCACTCCCTTCTACTCACATAGCTCTATTTAGACCAGATTACAACTTTCTTCCACCACTGTAGAATTATTTTTCCCATTGTTAGAAATTTAATCTCCATTGGCTCTGTTTATCCCATTTCTCTTTGTGTCCTTGAGTATCTTGTACCACAGATTATCTCTCCTTCTGTCTCTCTCTCCTTTCAGGATTTCCTCCTCAGCATATAAACTTGCCGAAATCTCTGTGTAGAACAAAACAATGCAAAGCAAACACATTCACAAACCCACACATCCACAAAACCCTCCATTGACTCACAGCCCTTATATCTAGTAGTTTATTTTTCTAGTTTCTTCTACAGCTGAGGTTTTACCAAGAAAATAATACTTGACTCTATGTCTTCATCTCTTTTTTTTTTTTTGCCTGAACTCACTACAACCTCTCTTATCCCTTAACTAAATGTTTTCTTTTCATATCAATGCATCACTAACTATGACACATTTCAACTCTTTTCTTCCTGCATCTTTCCTCAACTTTCACAATCATAGGCCATTTGCCAATGAAATATTCTCATCACTTGTTTTCATTATATTATTCTTTCATGGTTTCTGGATCCTCCCCCTGCTGCTCTTGGCTCCTACTTCCCTTTTCCTTTCAATGTCAGTAATAGCCTGCACTCAGATCTCTTTCTGTGAAAGGTCTTACCTACTTGGATGCTCATGGATCCCAGACTCACATTTATTCCTACATTACTCTCTTGGACTTTTTCCTTTATCTGGGTCACAGATACTGTAAACCTAAATCAAGTCAAAACTAGAGTCTTTCTCTACTGAATCTGGTCCTCTGTGTACTCTTTTGTTCAATAGACCAGCAGATATCCAGTTTTCCAAGATAAACAGTATCGGTTTTAACTTCTCCATTCATATTATGTCTAACTAGTGGTGGAGTATTGTCAATTTTACACTTTTTATATCTTCTGAATTCATGCCATTCTCTTTTCACTCTTTGAATGTTGACTGCTTTCAGCCATAGATTGAGTCACCCTACCATTCTTTCTAAATCCAGCTCTTCTCTCATAAAATTGTTCTTCACCTTAAAAATTGATTTTTTTTTTTTTTTACACAAACCAGATTATACCATTCTCCAATTTAACACCTTTAATAGTTCTTTATTGCTGTTAGGAAAAAAAGCAAAAAGCAAACAACGCCCCCGCCCAACTCATTAGCATGGTAGAGATAGTCCTTCATCATTTGACCCTTGCCTAAGTTCATAAACACACCGCTCAACACATCCTGTCCTTTATTTCTTGCAATCTTCACTCAAATCACATTAAACCACCCTTAGTTTGTAGAATGGGCTAAGAACTTTCCGCATTCTATCTTTGCATATCCTAATATCTCTGTTTGTTACATCTTTTTTATCACTTCTATATTCATGTATCTTTCAAAACTCATCCTGGGCATCAGTTCTTCACAGAAACTTCCCAGTTTGGTTTAGTTGCCTGTCTTGTGAGCCCATTTAAATGTTAACCTTAGCTCATAGCATGTTTTCATTTATATTGAAATTATTTTCCTCTTTGGTTTCTTGGAGGTCTGGGACCTCAGTGACTAGAAACAGTAATTGATGGAGAATTGGTGCTCAATAAATGAAAAAGAATGAATGAAAGTGGAAAGAAAATTAGTTATTTTGTTAAAGAAAAATCCTGAGATCAGAGATTCTTGTTCTTGCTCTAGCTCACATTGAGATTTGAGACAGTCACTCAATTTCATTATCTAGAAGATAGAATAGTTTGTAATGATGATTTATTTCTGTATTTTTCCTTCTGAAAGTTTCCTAAATATAGAATTTATCTTGAACACTTTATATGATTTGCAGAATATACTATAAAAATTAAGGCTATGTCTACTAGCCACACATATTTCAGATTTTATAATGTCAACTAAGTTTGTAAGTATATTCATATTATCATAAGGGAAAATGCAAGATCCTCTGATAATTACTTTTTAAACAGTCTTGCTTAATTATGTCTTTTTGGTGGTGTGATGTATATAAAAGTTGATCTATTATAATGTACCTTTTCCTAAGATATTCTTCTGGAGAAATTAACATTTCCCTGGCTTTATCTTAACCTTGTAATGTTTTTCAAATGTTACTATTTTATAAAGTTCTCAATTAACCATAAGAAAACTAAGAATCTTTGTAACTATATAATTTCAAAATAGAACAGAAAATACTTGTCTTTATTTTTTTGTTTTCTAAACTTAATTTACCAAATTTATCAACCATAAACAATTTTCCATTGCCATTTTAACATGATCTGTATCTTGTTGAAAGAAAAAATTGAAAAGTAAACCAATTCAGTCAATGAGTTTTCTTTCTAATTGACCTAAGACAATGGATTTGATATTACCTGTATTTGTGAATAAATCAGCTAATAATTTTAATATATTACTGTTATTAGGGAGTTCTGGTGACAT
>NW_006922028.1:333991-335836 GCF_000298275.1 Orycteropus afer afer | reverse complement strand
CTAAGGAATAGACTTGATGCATTGAACACCAATGACTGAAAACCAGAAGAATCATGAGATGACATCAAAAGCATCATTCATGAAGAAAGCAAAAGGTCATCAAAAAGTAGAAAAGGAAGAAAAGATGAAAATGGATGTCAGAAGAGACTCTGAAACTTGTCCTTGAAAGGAGAGTAGCTAAAGCAAATGGAAGAAATGACAGGATAAAAGAGCTGAACAGAAGCAAAGAGCAGCTTGAGAAGAAAAAGCCAGTTATCATAGTGAAATGTGCAAAGACTTGGAGTTAGAAAACCAAAAGGGAAGAACATGTTTGCTGTTTCTCAAGCTGAAAGAAATGAACAAAAAAATTAAAGTCTTGAGTTGCAATATTGAAAGTTTCTATGGGCAAAATATTGAATGATGCAGGAAACATCAAAAGAAGATGGAAGAAATACACAGAGTTACTGTACCAAAAAGAATTGGTTATATGCATCCATTTCAGGAGGTGGCATATGATCAAGAACTAGTGATATTATGTCAGGACACAAAATAAACCTCAATAAATTCAAAAACATTGAAATACTACAAAGCTCCTTCTCAGATCACAATGCTATAAAACTGGAAATCAATAATAGGAAGACCAAGGAAAAAAAATCAAATATGTGGAAACTGAATAATACACTACTCAAAAACTACTGGGTAACAAAATTTCTGGAAACAAATGAGAATGAGGATACAACTTTCCAAAACCTATGGGACACAGTGAAAGCAGTACTCAGAAGTTAATTCATAGCAATAAATGCACACATCAAAGAAGAGGAAAGACTCAAAATCAACACTTTAACTCAGTAACTCCAACAATTGGAAAAAGAGCAACAAAAGAAACCTATAGTACCCAGAAGTAAGAAAATAATAAAGATTAGAGTGGAAAGAAATGAAGCAGAAAACAAAAAAACAATAGAGAAAATCAACAAAATAAGAAGTGGGTTCTTCGAAAAGATTAACAAAATCGACAAACTACTGGCACATTTAATAATTGAAAAGGGTGACATAACAACACAACCAACTGAAATAAAAAGATAATAACAGAATATTGTGAAGAACTGTACTCCAACAGATTTGAGAACTTAGAAGAGATGGGCAAGTTTTTAGAAACACAAGACCTACTTAAATTATCCCAGTTGGAGACAGAATAATTGAACAGAAACACAACAAAAGAAGAAATTGAACAGGTCATAAACAAAGCTTCCCACAAGAAAAAGTCCTGGCCCAAATGGCTTCACTGAAGAAATCTACCAAACCTTCAGGGAAGAGTTGATGCCTATATTACACTAACTATTCTAGAACATAGAAAAAAATGGAATACTCCCAAATTCATTTTATAAAGCAAGCATAACACCAATAACAAAACCAGGGAAAGACATCACTAAAAAGGAAAACTACAGACTTATATCGCTCATGAATGTAGACACAGAAATCTTCAACAAAATCCTAGCCAACAGAATTCAACAACATATGAAAAAAATAATACATCATAACCAAGTGGGATTCATACCACATATTCAAAGATGGTTCAACATCAGAGAAACAATCAATGTAATCCGCCACAAACAATACAAAAGAACCATATGATCATATCAATCAATGGAGAAAAGGTATTCAACAAAATCTAACACCATTCCTGTTCAAAACTCTCAGCAAAATATGGATAGAAGGGAAATTCCTCAACATGATAAAGGGCATATACGCAAAACCAACAGCCAACATTATTTTTAATGGAGAAAGACTCAAAACATTCCCCTTGCGAACAAGAACCAGAAAAGGATGCCCTCTATCACAACTTCTATTCAACATTGTATTGGAAGT
>NW_006922028.1:328904-332061 GCF_000298275.1 Orycteropus afer afer | reverse complement strand
ACTGCAGTATCCTAGCACCAAATTCCAGGCTAAGGATTAATAGATAGACAGGTGAGAAAAGCAGGTGGGAGTAGGTGAACAGGAATACACCCTAGACCAAGGATAGATTTGGCTGAAGATAATCTTACATATGCACTTGTGCTACAAAATTAGCCACATACATTACAGAAGCAACAGAAGACAAGGTGGGAAAAACGTGGAACAAAATTTAAACACACAAAAATGACCAGAATGACTGGTCAGATAGAGACTGGTAGAACCCTTGAGACTATGGCCCTTGGTTACCCTTCAAGCCTAGAAATGGACTCACATGATTACATGGATTGGCTTATTTCCCAACAGCAGAGAGACCCACATACAGAACACCTACCCCAGGGTGATGCACCCACCTGCTCTAGGGAGATGCACCCCTTGGATCAGGCAGCCATGAGACAACAGAGGGGTAGCATTCATATAGAGGAAAGCCTGACTGACAGGAATGCATCAGTGAGAGTGGACATGGGGAGAAGAGGGGAGGAGAGTTTCTTACTGTTGTGGATGGTAATTGGGACCATGAAACTTGATGTGCATGAACTGCTGAATGTGAAACAATTTTGCTATGTAACTTTGCACCCAAAGCATGCACGCACGCACACACACACACAAAGCCAATGGTATTCAAGGAAGAAGTCGAAGCTACACTGAGGGAATTGGCGAAGAACAAGGCTCCAGGAATTGATGCAATACCCACTGAGATATTTCAACAAATGGATGCCCTCATGCACTCATTCGGCTATGCCAAGAAATTTGGAAGACAGTTATGTGGCCAACTGACTGGAAGAGATCCATATTTGTACCCATACCTAAGAAAGGTGATTCCACAGAATATGGGAATTATCGAACAATATCATTAATATCACACACAAGTAAAATCTAACTGAAGATAATTCAAAAATGGTTGCAGCAGTATAGTGACAGAGAACTTTCAGAAAAAGCATGCTGGATTCAGAAGAGGATGTAGAATGATGGATATCATTGCTGATGTAAGATGGGTCTTGGCTGAAAGCAAAGAATACCAGAAAGATGTTTACTTGTGTTTTATTGACTATTCAAAAGAATTCGATTGTGTGGATCATAACAAATTATGGGTAACATTGAGAAGAATGGGAATTCCAGAACACTTAATTATTCTCATGAGGAAACTGTACATAGACCAGGGGGCTGTCATATGTACAGAACAAGGGAATATGCCATGGTTTAAAATCATGAAGGGTGTACTCCAGGAACGTATCCTTTCACCATACTTATTCAATCTCTGTGCTGACCAAATAATCCGAGAAGCTGGACTCTATGAAGAAGAGCATGTCATCAGGATTGGGGGAAGACTAATTAACAACCTGCGATATGCAGATGACACAACTTTGCTTGCTGAAAGTGAGGATGACTTGAAACTTACTGATGAAGAGTAAAGACTACAGTCTACAGTATGGATCCAGGGAATGAGTGGAGCTGTTGGGACAGCTAAGGGAGATGAACTTGTCTGTTGGTTTGTCGTACTGTTGTGGCTTGGGTGTTGCTGTGAGGCTGGAGGCTGTGCCAGCAGGGTAGCCCATGGTGGACCAGTTTCTGTGGAGCTTCCAGACTGAGACAGGCTCAGAAGAAGGAAGAGGCCACCCACTTCTCAAACAATTGGCCAGTGAAAACCTTATGAATACAAAGTAGTGAAACATCTCAACATAAAGAAAATTAAAACCCTCACAACTGGACGAATAAGCAGCATCATGATAAATGGAGAAAAGACCGAAGTTGTCAAAGATTTCATATTACTTATTTCTACGATCAACACGAATGGAAACAGTCATCACGACATCAGATGATGTATTCCACTGGGCAAATCTGCTGCAAAAGACCTCTTCAAAGTGCTGAAAGGAAAAGACATCTCTTTGAAGACTAAGGTGTGCCTAACCCAAACTATGGTATTTTCAATTGCCTTATATGCATGTGAGGGCTGGACAGTGAATAAGGAAGACTGAAGATGAGTTGATGCTTTTGAGTTGTGGTATTGGCGAAGAATACTGAAAGTACCATAGACTGGCAGAAGAAGGAACAAATCTGTCCTGTAGTGCAACTGGAATGCTCCTTGGAAGCAAGAATGGCCAGACTTCATCTCACCTACTTTGGTCATATTGTCAGAAGGGAACATTCCCTGGAGAAGGATATTATGCTTGGTAAAGTAGAGGGTCAATGAAAAAGGAGAAGGCCCTCAACAAGATAGATTGACATAGTGGCTGCAATGATGGGCTCAGGTATAGGAAGAAATGTTAGGTTGACACAGGACCAGGCAGTGTTTCATTCTGTTGTGCACAGGATCGCTATGAGTCAGAGATGACCCGACAGCACCTAACAACAATAATATGTCTTGCTGGATGCTACAGTTGTATGAATTTGTACAATTTTTATTCAGACATTATCAGATCTTTGTGGAACGGTAAAAAAAAAATCATTAAATTTGAAAACCAGTTGAATAAACTATATGTCTAATTAAAAACTGCAGAACCCACAAATATCTCTAAAATCCATTTCCCATTTCCTAACAATTTCCATCTGTAACCTACTTCACTGGCTCTTGTCCTATCTGCTTATGCAATATTCTATTGTTGTTGTTGCTGTTAGGTGCTGTTGAGTTGTTTCTGACTCATAGTGACCCTATGCACAGCAGAACAAAACACTGCCCTGTTCTGCGCCAGCTCCACGATCCTTACTATACTTAAGCCTATCGCTGCAGCCCCTGTGTCAATCCATCTCATTGAGGGCCTTCCCCTCTTTTGTCGACCCTCCACCTTACCAAGCATGACATCCTTCTCTGGGGAATGGTACCTTCTTACAACATGACCAAATAGGTGAGATGAAGTCTGTCCATTCTAGCTTCCAAGGAGCATTCTGGCTGCACTTGCTCCAAGACAGATTTGTTTGGTCTTTTAGCATGCAATATTCTATCTTCCAATAAATTCCCTCTTCCCAAGAATTTCTGGAAGTTCTCTCTCTCTCTCTCTCTCTCTCACACACACACACACACACACGCAAACAAGTCTCATCAACTACTTAGTGGCCTCATTCTCATTCTCCCATCCTTTCCTCCAGCCATTTTTCCTCCTACCTCAGCTGGTGCTTCCAAGAT
>NW_006922028.1:308701-324859 GCF_000298275.1 Orycteropus afer afer | reverse complement strand
GACTTTCCATTTCACTAATTGTACCACTATTTTCTTATCCTTTAGCTTTCCTTCACTTCCCTTCTTGGAGAACCTAGATTTCGTGGTTCAAATCATATTCATATGCTTGTAGATATTCTAGACTCCCTTATACAACTCTTTGACTCCTACATTCAGCTGGCAGAATTTTGTCTCTGGTTGAGCCTGACAATATACCTTCTTTGAATCTACATCTGAATAATAATGTATGGCTGGAGAAAAATCAATAACCAGGCTGACTGATTTTTACATTAAAAGAATTCATCATCATATTGAAGTGCCTTAAATAGGCACTTAGCACTGGCTGACAGTACATTGTTTTCCTAGTAATTTCATTTAACTACTCTCAGGAGAACTATTTTATATTTTCTCCCCTTACCTCATATCTTGCACACCTTCTCTCCACACTCACTCTCACTGATGACCTCACATCTTATTTCATTAAGAAAATACATACTGCTGTTGAGTCGGACTGACCACGTAGTGACTGCTCCTTGGGTTTCTGAGGCAGTATCACTGTGGAAGTAGATTGCCCAACCTTCCTTCCAAGGAATGGCTGGTGGGTTTGAACTGCCAGCTTTCTGGTTAGCAGTCAAATGCCTTAGGCACTATGCCACCAGAGCTCCGATTAAGAAAATAGAAGTAATGAAATGGTAATGCTTTCAACTTCCTATTGTCAGGCCGTAAAACCATCCCAGTGTTAATATCTTCCTCTCTTTCCTTCCTGTTAAAGTAGAGAAAATGCCCCTCTTCTTGGCAAAGACCAGTCTCTCGATGTGTTCTGCATCTGATTTCTATACTGCTTTTGCAAGAACTCCTCTTCTCTTTTTTCCTCCAGTATAGTTTTTCTTTGGAGCTCTGGTAGTGTAGTGCCTAAGGCACTTGACTGTTAACCTGAGGGCTGGAGATTCAAATCCACCAGCCACTCCCAGGAAGGAAGGGTGGGCAATCTACTTCCGTAGTGATACCACCTTGAAAACCCAAGGAGGGGTCACTAAGAGTTGGGTCCGACTTGACAGCACATAACAACAGCAACAATAGTCTTTCTCTAAGCATTTAGCAATGCTCTAGAAAGGCTTATCCTAAAATCTCTCCTCTATATACCCTTTAAATATCTAGGAGGCTTAGATATGGAGTGGGATATTCACTGCAATCTCTGTCTCTGCTTCCTTATCTCATGTTTACTTTATTCCACCTCATCAGCTCACTCTCATTTGGCATCTGCCCACTATTCCACTGAAACTGCTTTTTCTCAGATCACCTGGTGAACTCCATGTTGTCAAACCCAAGGAATACTGTCTAGTCTTCAGTTGTCATGCTCACATGATGGCTTCCCTTTTGTTACAGACTGTATCTCTTTAGAGAGAACTTTCCTGATGATTCAGTCTGAAGCAATTCCTTTCTTCCCCCACCACGACACTATTGCATCACTGCCTTATTTTCTTCATAGCTCTTACCATTTTCTGAAGATATCTTGTTCATGTGTTTGTTCATTTGTTGACTGTGCATCTTGTGTTGCCACCTGGAACAGTGCCTGGCACGTCACAGACACTCAAAAAGAATTTGTTGCATAACAGACACAATGCTATATTTAGAATCATCCCTCCCCTTGGACAACTAAACTTTTGTAATTTGAATGTGTCTGCCTGACTCTAACATTAGGATGAGTTTGCTCCTAAAAAGCTACCTAGTCTGTCAATCAAAAAGACATCCTGGTGGCCACACCTCACTCCTGGGCATATTTGAGTCCATCAAGGACCAGCTTCATTTTGGTTATGTGCTACCTTTTCTTCTCCTTTTCCTTTTCTTCCTACCCATCCACACTATTCTGGCCACACACCTTTACTATTTTATTTCTCCTTTTCAATACAGGCCTGAGTTATAAAATACCTGTGTTCCTATACACTAGGAATTCTGGTGGCATAGTGCCTAAGGCGTTTGACTGCTGGCAGTTCAAACCCACCAGCCACTCATCAGAAGGAAGATTGGGCAGTTTACTTCCGTAGCGATACCATCTCAGAAACCCAAGAAGGGGTTGCTATGAGTTGGATCTGACTCGACAGTAGTGAGTTTTTTTTTTTTTTTCCTATAAACTAATTACATGTTGTTGGGGGTACTGGTAGTGAGTGGGTGTGTCTGAATCAGTTTGGGACTGTAGCAGTCTGCCATATGCTCTAATAGTCTGGTAAACTTTCCTACTTTGAGGCCAGCTGGCTAAGTTCTACATCTTGTTTTGACCTTATCCCTTAAGTATTTTGGTCAATGTTATTTGAAGACTTCAGTTCTGTTATCTAACCACTAAACTATTGTGGTCACCTGTGAGACATGCTAATAGTGAAAACTAGATAGAGTGACCCTACAAGAAACCCAACTTACTATTTTGTTTTTGTAGGGTGTGTTTGGACAGTTTGACAGGCCAAAGTAGAAACAGTGCCAAACAAGATTTTCCAACTGAAAAATATAATCAACTGTTAGCCAGACAATGTTATTCTCTGTTCTTCTATTGAAAAAAGTAATAACAAAACACTGCAAAGTTGCAAAGGTTTTAAGAAACATTTATTCATTCTAATTTTATTATATATCTTCTTTGAATAATCACAAATTCTTCTTTTTGATCTAATGATAATAAAAATATTGTCATATAAATACAGAAATAAATATCTCAAGATGTGGACTCAGTTGGGTACATGCTAGAAATCTAATACTAAGAAATGCCTAAGGGCATGACCAAGTGCCACTGGTTAGTCAATATCAGCACCCACGTTCACCATGCCCAATAAAGTCATCTGGAGATCATTTAATTTATCATCCTGACTGGGACACTACTAATAATTATATTGGAATAACATGAGGAAACTGGGGCTATCCTGAGAAAATGGGAACATATGGTCATTCTAACTATAACTTGACGTGATGATGGTGGAACCGTTTAGCCTTCTGTAAGGCAAACAGAAGCTGGCCACTGCAGCTCTAACTCATCCTGGCCTTAGTTCACAGGCTTAAGGTTATATAGAAAGCACTATTGAGTCATGAACTAGGGAATCATTTCACTATTACAAGTGCATTTTAGTAATCTTCTAAAAATTTTGTTTAAACAGGGGTCATATCTTAGTATTTTCCGTTCCACTTCCCACAAAATAAAGGAAGCCCTCAACAAATCACTTTTAGAAAGAAGGAACTGAGAGGGAGGCTTGAGTGAGCAATTTCCCTGTTTCCTGAGTCCAACCACTGCATCAATTCAACTCATAGTTAGCTATGGCAAGTAAAAATCAAGTCCTTTGTAGAATACCTCTTACTTGTAATGTACTTGTAATTTCTAGCAGATAATTGGGGTTGGGAAAAATGCATGTGTGTGTATGTGTGTGTGTGTGGGGTACATACATGTGTTAGGCGTAGTGGGGTGGGTGGTAAAACAGAATGGAAAATAATTGGGGTTGGGATTAGAGCTAAATATGCTCTTTTTTCTTCTCAAATTTGGTAAATATGAGGGAGTACTTAATTAAAGAAACACATGAAAAAATATGGTACTTGAAGGAAGGTTATTATATAAATTCCAAAAGCAAGCCAATAGCCAGTTTGATAATGCTTATATTCCAAAAGATGTTTTAAAAGCTGGGACACCAGATTGCTTTCTCTCCTTCAGGGTGGTTCTTGTGAGCTGATTCTGGTTATCTCCTTAACTGAAGCCCTGAGGCTGGCCGTGAGGAAAGGCACCAGCAACGTTCTTGGTAATGAGTTTAAGTTGTAAGCAGTCAACCATAACTAAAAGCTATGAATACTGAGAATATGAGGTATGCTTGAAAGTAAAAAAAAAAAAAAAACAAACCAAAAACCTCTTCCTTGGTGACTAATAGAACTTATCTTCTCATTTCATATACACCTTACACATGTAGAAGTCCTAGATTCCACAGGTAGGATTGCCTTCAGAAGTTATCAACCCCCACCTCCCTCTCACCAGCTGAGTGCCAGCCTATATTTGAGCTTCTCCAGTGCTAGCGAAGTCCCTGCTTCCTTTTGGACATCTCTGTTCGAAGTCAGTGGTCCTTGGTGGAGAAAACGGTTTGAACTTAACTACCAAACTAAAGGTAGGCAGTTCTAATTCACCCAGTGGTGAAGGGCTGGCAATCTCCTTCTTTAAAGATTGCAGCCAAGAAAATCTTATGGTGCAATTCTACTATGTAACACATAGGGTTGCCATGAGCTGGAGTCGACTGGATGGCAACAAGTTTTTATTTTTATTTTTTTAATACTTTATGTATTGATGATTTCCAAGTGTGTTCTGTATTCTTGTAAACAATTACATTGCAGGTAACTTTACCTGGATATCTGACCTGCGCATCAAATTCAGTATACCCCAAATAAAACTCATTATCTCAGTATAAGATTCGCTCCTTACTCCAGCATTCCCTATTTTAGGAGTCCTTGGAATGGTTAAGTCTCAACTACTAGTCGAAAGGTTGGTGGTTTGAGCTCACCCAGAGGCACCTTAGAAGACAGTCCTGGTGAACTGTTTCCCAAAAATCACAGCCTTGAAAACCCTGTGGAGCAGTTCTATTCTGCACAAAGGAGGTTGTCGTAAATTGGAATAGAATGGACAGCAACTGACAACAACACTTTCCTATTTCGGAGACTAGTACACTGTCCACGTAGTCTCCCAACCCAGAAATCCAAGTAATGTCTTAATTCTGCTTTCTTTTCCTTTATTTCTGTTCATTTGTCCTGTTAATCCTACTTTGTAAATATTTTTCACATTCCTCTCTCAATCTTTATTCTTACTGTCACTACCTTACTGTGCCCTTCCTCCTGGGTAGTGCTTCAAAAGGTTCTGAGCTGGCTGCCTAACTCCAGTCCTATGCTCTTCCTCTCATTCTCCACCCTGTTGCCAGAGTAACCTTCCTAAAGGCCAATAGTATCCTTGCATTTAAAATCCTTGACTGAGCTCCCATATTCTTCAGAATAAAGGTCAGACAGAATGTCCTTCATGGCTTGTCTCTTGACTATGCTTTGACCTCATTTCCTGCCACCCTCCTTACCTCTGGCATCCTCATTCCTTCCATTCTCAGCAATATGCTAGTTCCTGAGTGCATTATGCTGCTCCATGCCCCAGTGCCATTTCCACACACTCTCCCTCTCTCTGGAATGCCATTTCTCCCTTTCCCTCAGCAAGGTCTAGCTTCTTGTCCTTTGGATTATATAAAGGTTAACCCTCTCTTGAAGTTGACCCTAACTCCTTCTGATCCTACTGGAGTTACACTAAAACTCAAGCCTGAATAGATAGCCATTTAAGTTTTCCACCAAGATGACTCAAAAGAAGATCTATGGATGTACTTTTTTGTAGGAACCCTTTCTATGTTTGCACCATTAAAAATAGCAAGTGACTTATAAATATTCCAAAGGTCTGTGCTATAGAATATTGTGGATATAATATATTCTGGAATTGTTTTAAGGGAAGAGCTGCCAATTGCCTGTCACACACCACACAAAAGACACACTGCCATCAAGTTGATTCCAACTCATAGCAAATCTAAAGTACAAAGTAGAACTGCCCCATATGGTTTCGAAGGCTGTAAATCTAGACAGCACTAGACTGTCTCATCTTTCTCCCATGGAGTGGCTGGTGGGTTCAAGCCACCGACCTTTTGATTAATAGCCAACTGCCTTAACCATGGCACCACCCCAGCTCCTTATTGCCTGTCACAGTCATAGGAAATTCTTAGTAGTTTGTTCAAGAAACATGTGGTTTGGAGCAACAGTGCTTTCCAGGGAAACTGCCAAGGAGTAAGCACAGGAATGATTTGTTAGGTGGAATTATTGGATATAAACTAATGGAGCCAGGAATACCTGCCAAAGTAATGATTTTCATCTTTAGTATTATGGTCGTAACCTCTTCTTTCTAACAATCATTAGTCCACTGAACCAATCAATTGTCTATTGCTGCTGCTATTACTTCATAACAATAAAACTATGTTATTAGCATATGGGGAGGATATTTGTGTTTCTCTTTATAAATGGAGAATGTGGTTTCCAATCATCCTAAAGGGGTTTCACTTAACTAAAAGTTTGAAAAAATTTTTAATTATTACCTGATTTTCTAGGAAGCTTTCTACAGACGCCAACTCTCTTGGTAGTACTAAGGGGAAGGTTCTGTATAAGAATCACCAGGTTGGAAATATATAGTTTAACCTATAAATGCTTCTGGCCCACAGAGTTAAAGGCCAAGGACTATCAGTTATCTTTTATTTGTACAGATGAGTGCTGTGTGACTAATACTGTATTATATTTTGCTTTGACAAATGTTTTTTACAAAATGATTAAAAAGTTTAACAGGCCCCGTAGTGAGATAGGAGCCTTGGTGGTGCAGTGGTTAAAACCTGCTGCTGCTAACCAAAAGGTTGGTGTCTTGAATCCACCAGGCACTCTGCAGCAGAAAGATGTTGCAGTTTACTTCTGTAAAGATTATAGTCTTGGAAATTCAATGGGGCTGTCCTATAGGGTGGCTATGAGTCTCAACTTGATGGCAGTGGGTTTTTTGTTTGTTTGTTGTGGTGAAATACCAAAACCCACTGTCATTGAGTCAATTCTGACTTATAACAACCTCCATTGGGGCACAAGTCTGTAAATCTTTACAGATATAATGAGATAGGGGTGCTAAAAATTATAAGCTCTACTCATGGTATTTTATCCTAAAAACTACAATTGAATAATTGTTAAGATTATATGCAATGTTTAACCACAAATGTGACTATAGTTCTGGAGAAGTAAAGGACTGTTTATTTTTATAAACAAGGCAAATTGTACACCTAACCAGACAGTATCACACTTAGAGTTATTAAAAAGCAGTAAATAAATTCTGGAGAACTGGAAACCATCAGTAAGTAGAAACAAGTACACTTCTTGAACATGGACTATAAAACTGAGGAAAATAAGTCATCTCTGTGTTAGTAGGGATCTGTTGTTGTTGTTGTTGTTATGTGCTGTTGAATTGGCCCCGACTCATAGTGACCCCTCCTTGGGTTTCCGAGGCAGTATCACTACAGAAGTAGGATTGTCCAACCTTCCTTCTGAGGAGTGGTTGGTGGGTTTGAACCGCCAGCCTTCTGGTGAGCAGTCAAGTGCCTTAGGCACTATGCTACCAGAGCTCCTAGTAGGGATCTAGACATCTGTAATCTCTACCAGATCCATACCATGGATGAAGTAATCCCCAATTACACCTAAATGTCTAATGAAAGGGAAATATTTAATTAAAGCAATAAATGTAAAAAAAAGAAAAGGTGATCATGGAATATTTAATTAAGGACTTTTTTTAAAATCACAGAAAGTTTAATGAAAAGGTAAAATGTTTAAGTGAAAAATCATACATAGTATGATTTTAATTTTTAAAAATATATGTATGTAAAAACATTGGAGAAATAGCCACAGAAATATTTTGTTTGTCCATTGTTTAAAATTTCAGACAAGAGGAAAATGGTCAAAACCATTTGACCATGCTCCACTATCCACTGTAAGTATTAGAGAACGCAGATAAAGGCAAACTAGACTATAGTCTGTAATACTGATCTCAAGTCTGGGTAATGAATGAACATTTCCTCAGGTTTTTCTCAAGTGCAATGTCAGTTTCTGCTTTTGAATATTTTTGGTGAAGCATTTTCTATGTGAGTTGACACAGCTGATCCTAGAAGAATGACCACACTGACTCCTGGTAGAGCATGGTACTCGGTGGATAATTGGGTCGTACATAGAGAGCAGTTTTCACACTGTACTGTGATTGTTTCAGTGTCTTCTCTACCATACAGTTGTGCTCATTATTTCTAGATGAGCATATATCTGGAGAAGCAGGGTTTCTGGCTCCTACATGTAAACTCACAGTGCAGAAACTGTCATTTCCACTGACAGTGGATTGGTTTGGGGGTGAAGTTGTGTTATTCTTCCCTTGCTGCTGTTTCTGTTATGCAGTTATATGAGCATGTGGAGGGAAGGGAGGGCATCCTCGACATCATGGTGAGCAGGTGTGTGAGCATAGTATCAGCAGGTGTGTGTGCAGGCGCATGTGCATTTGTGCATGTGGTACTCATGGAGGCATTCTTGGGTATGAAGGAGATAGGGATGGTTTGGTACACAGGGTCAAAGGGCTTGAGAAGTATCAGGTGGACATTGTCCACCATGACCTCATTTATCAGGCATAGAAGAAAGCAGGCTTTTCTATTTCTGTTGTTAGGTGGCAGATGATAGGCTCATTTGAACCTCTGTGTGCTTCTAGAAATTAGGCAGCACAGATTCAAGAGTGGGCCAGGGCTAAGCCCCAATGGATAATGAGTTGTTGAATGGATGAGGTGGGGTGGGGTTAGGGTGGAATGAGGTGTCTGTGTACACATCCTATTTCTATTATGGGAAACCTTTGCTCACAAGCCCTAAATGGAAAAAAAAATTACTAGAAATTCTAGTCCAGGAGAAAAAGTTGGGAAACACATTGGCAGAAAGAAAACACGTTGGCAGCAAGTTCCTTTCCTCTGCCGTTGCAGACATGGTTGAAGGCCATCTCTGCAACACAGTACTTATGGCACTTTAGGCAGCAGCTTTGAAGCTTTGCCTCATTTCAGCTATTCATAGAAGAGCTGATTTTCATAAGAACAGAAAATGTATTCTTGAGGCCAATCATTCCTTTTTCTTCTCTAAGGACTTAAAAAGGTTAAACAGTTACTACATGACCATACAGTGGGAAGCCTAACACTGTTTAGAGTAAATAAGAGAGTCTTTATAGAAACACCATGATCCATGCACAGTGGTTTCTGCGTGAATCAAATTGTATGCTTTCAAAACATAATTGATATTCTCAGGTGGGCTGATTGCTTGGTCCTGTCAGTGTACCGAATGGACTAGTGCCAGCCTGTAAGGAATAATGATTAAATCAAAAGAAATGACACCATCAGAGGAGTACAAATAATCCATATTATCATACAGGCACGAACTTGAGGTTGGGAATTATTTATAACCTTGAAATTCAAAAGGAATTGCTAGGGAGCACATATATGAGCACATACAACTGATTTATCACAGCATCTAATAGAAACTTTGCTTTTCACCCGTTTAGGTAAACGGTAATTCTTAGGTGGAATTGTTTATCTGTTTTAGGAAGATTATGATAATTTGCCAGGTCTTGGAAATACCATGAATATAAAAGAACACAATTCATACTTGAAAGCTCTCTCTTTTCCCCTTTTCCTTTTTCTTAGCATATGTTTTGTAAAGTAACTATTTCAGATAGCAAAATGGATACTATATTTTGATTGAGTGTGTTATAGGAGAATCTTTTTGAGTTTACAGTTCCTGTGGGAAGAAATGCAAAATTCTTCTCACTTATTGAAAAGCATTGGAGTGTGATGGCAGAACTTGAATAATATTCTGTTTTTAGTCAGGGAGGGGGCTCAATATATCCCTTGTGTACAATGGTAAGAACAAATATACAAATACTTACATTGTATCAGGTTGTCTTCCTCTAAATATTTCTGTTCTACTGTCAGTGGTGTGAAGGAAGAAAAATCCTATAATTCATAAAAATAAAAATTCTCCTTTTCATTTAAAGTATAATTTTTGGTCCAGAGACATATTCCAAGAGGAGAATAGGACAAAAATATGGTTTATGTTCCCATTCCTTTCTAAAATAGCCTCTTGACACTGTTAACTTGCAACTGGACAATTACTTGGCATATAACCCACATGGACACCAACTTTGCAAGAATTAGAGGAAACCCTTTTCCAAGGGTGAAATGCTCTTGAACAATTCACCTGAGGCTTTCGCTACAAATGCACTTTTTTCTACAGCCTGCATGCCAATCTCCTTGCTTGCCCATGTTCATGTGTTATAAAATGTTTTTGCTTGTCTCCTAGTTCCTGTTTTATTTCCACAATTATCCTTTCCTTATAACTCAGATCCATTAAATAGAATATGGAAGTATTCCACACATGTGTAATTCATATCTCCGCAGCACATTTTTCTTCGTTATTTTGTAGGGTGTTTACGTGGCATCAGCAATAACCTACATAATTCTTCAAATGTCATAAGCTGTATAGGAAAAGAGTCTTCATTTAGTTCAGTTTTCTTCTCTCGTGGCACAAAATGTATTATCTGAGCATAGATTATACAAATAAAGAACAGCATTTGTTCCAGCCCAAAAGCTGGGCCTTATCTTGTGCTCAAAGTGATAGAATGAATGATTGTCTCTTTGTGGAGACGGTTAGTTGTCATTCTGAATCTTTAAGAGGAACTTTCTTCTCACCATACACACACACACGTACAAACACACACACCCACCAAAAAAATCAAACCACACAACCACACAATATGCTTAAAGATGGCCATATATATATATATATATATATATATATATGTTGTTGTTGTTGTTATGTGCCGTCGAATCGGAACCGACTCATAGCGACCCCTTCTTGGGTTTCCGAGGCAGTATCACTATGGAAGTACATTGCCCCATCTTCCTTCCGAAGAGTGTCTGGTGGATTTGAACCACCAGCCTTCTGGTTAGCAGTCAAGTGCCTTAGGCACTACCCTACCAGAGCTCCCATATGTATGTGTATGTACGTATGTATGCATATATATATATATATATAGTGAGGAGAAGAACTGAGTTTAATTCTGAAAATGTCTTGACAAGGGTGATGCCCTTAACTCCTCCCACTGAACTCTTTTTCTAAGAAAACATGCAAACTGCTTCTTATACTCTTTCCCTGTAACATTGCCTATAAACTGCCTCTTACACCCTTTTCCTGTAACATTGTCTCAAGGGCATTTTTGGGCTCACTCTTCTGAACTCACTCTCTTGGTCTTGCTTGTTTTCCTTCTCTTACACCTCTAGGTTTAACTCAAACTCACTGCTGTTGAGTTGGTTCTCATAGCAACCCCTCCTTGGGTTTCCGAGGCAGTATCACTATGGAAGTAGATTGCCCAACCTTCCTTTGGAATGTGTTGGAATACTAACCTCCATATCTGTGGAAGTAATCCTATTTGAAAATAGAGTTCTCTATGTCCTGTCAGTATAGGGTGTTTCCTAAGTGTGGTAGTTCAGTTTGTGTGTCAACTTGGCTGGCCTGGTTGGCAGCTGAATGTAGTATTTTCCATGATGAGACTGGTAATCAATTCTATGGAAGAGTCTACTGTGAGCAGCTGAGTAGCTACCTTAGGGAATGTGGTCTGCTTCCTGCATATAAGGAGAAGCCTTGGGGATAGTCTCAAGTTTATGGCATGCTTGGACCCTGCATGTAGCCATGTCATTGTTCAGCAGCCTACCATGCTCTGTCAACCTTGGGACTTAACAATGGACTTGAGTTAATGGCCTGCCGTGTGATTTGGTAACATCGAGACTGGGCAGTTTTATTTGTCAACCTTGGGCTTGTTAGCCTCAGCAGCCAGTAGCTGCCTGAGTGAAGAGATGCCTCTAGTTTCAGTGGGCCCAAGGTCGAGGGGCTTTCACACAGCGCCTGGAGCCTGGCACTTTGAACTTGGACTTAAAACCTCCAAACTGTAAGAGAACTAATTCCTGTTTGTTAAGGTCATCCCATTTGTGGTATATTCTTGTCAGAGCAGCACTAGGTAACCAGAACACTATGCCTAATCACTTTTGAGTTATAAAAAAAGCAGATTAAATATAGAAGCAAGCACAAATGAGGGAAGATGGATACCATGTAAAGTTTGCCAAGGAGCTGAGGAACATTGGGATATAGAAGCTGAGACACACAGAGACACACACAGAGACACACACACACACTATATGCTAAATGATGCTGACAGAGAGATAAAGAACCTTCCCTTATAGTTGGTGCTCTGAATTTGGACTTCTCACCTCCTAAACTGTGAGAAAACAAATGTTCTTCTTTAAAGCAATTTGCTTGTGGTATTCTGATATAGCAGGAACTTAAGACACCCTTATCTTTGCTTGGCTGTAGGTTTCACTTCTTGCTTCTTACTCAGCAGCAGACTAACTGCCCACTTCCATAACCATCCTTACCCCCAAGGCACCATGATCAAGGGCAAAGGGAAGGGAAGTAAGGCTATAGGGAAATAAAAATGCATTTCCTTTTCCCCTCTTTGTTCCACTCATTTGTGAGCTAGGTGTAACATGCTAGCATTTTGTGAGTACCTGGAGGGAAAGAGATTTAGAGGGAGGAGTTCTCAGTCTTCTACCTAGGTCCTATTTTAAATCCTCTTTCCGTTCACTCTATAAACTAGATCCCTCTATAACTATATCCATACATTTATTTTTTACTATCACCCACTCAAATGTGCCTGTGTGACTTCCATGTCTCAGTGACAATTCGAGAAAGATTGAAACAAAGTGGTGTTTCCCATTTGCCTTCCATGGCCTGTCCTTATGCTCTGCCATCTCAACAAAGGCAAGGCCACCAGGTGATCATTCCACTGAGCAAGCCATTAGTAAGAGGAGAAACCTGTCTGTGGGAAATATGCTCATGAGCACTTGTCATCTGCCACATCTGCCGGTGTCAGCATCTAGTGGTGGCCCATCTATCCAGAGTCCCTGAGTAGTGCAAACGGTTAGTGTGCTGGTCTGTTAACTGAAAGCTTTGGGGTTTTTGTCCATCTATACGTACCTCAGAAGAAAGGCCTGGAGATCTACTTCTGAAAAATCAGCCATAGAAAACTCTATGTAGCACAGCTCCACTGTGGTACACATGGATACCACAAGCCCGAGTTGACTTGGTGGCAACTAGTACCTGTGTTTACACAGTGCTCCATCATGCTCTGCTGTGGAGATTAGGAGTCAGGCAAACCAGTACAGAAAACACCAATCATTATTATAAATCTGGGGTTCAAAGATCCACAATATTTTAATGTTACAAAGAATTAATTTTAGGATTCTATTGCCTCAAAGATGATCAAATGAAAACATTTTCCTCTGCAATGTTATGATATGCAGAAACCTTTTAACATGTTGGGAAGACTTTAACATAAATGATGATCATGGGCGTCATTATTCTGATAGAAATTTTAGCTTAGAATTGGAGAATTGTTAAATTATTATACAGGTCAGCTACTTATAGAATCTATTCATTTTTACAACTCAAGAGCAAAAAAAGTCCATTAATGCCTTCCTAAAGACTTCCACTAGTAACAATTTTAACAAAGGTGAAAATATATTTAACTGTGTCATGTAAAATTTCAGATTAATTTTGTTTAGGAAAGACCTCCAAAAAAGTAATTATTTATTTGAAGTTTCTAGTTGATTCAAAGCTTATTATATTATAATTTCAAAGGTGTTCTTTTTAAAAAATTTTATACACGACACATTAGCATTGCCATGTAGCCTTAATTATGGTAGATTCTTAGTGTGAGACCCATACTTATACACAATGCAAGTTCTTTCTCTAATCTCTCTTAGTATGAATTGTTTAATGGTATTGAAACTGCTGGAGAATTATGAATTGGTATAACTCTGACAGAGGATAGACATTAGTCAAATGGATTGACTTGGCACTGAAGCATAATTTCGACTTTGACTTTGACCCTTTAAATCTGTTCTAATTACTGTGCACCACACCCCAACTTGCCCATTAAAAAAGAATTGGAAAACAATGATTGATTTCGATACTAATTTCTTGAGTGCTTACTATATACTCTGCTAGCATATATCTCCAGAGATATAGCAGTGAATCAGCAGACAGGATTCTACTCTCCTGAATTTATAAAACAATATAACAGGATGAATGCAAGCCAGGAATCAAATTTGCTCCAAATATTGTTGTACTTGCTTTTTGTCTTTTTTTTTTTTTAACTTAAATGAACCCCTGGCTCCAGACTCAAATGCTAGTTGTCTTCCTTTGGAAACCATACCATGTTAGATGCCTTTTCCGATTCCACTTCAGGCAGCTGGGAACCTTGTACATCTCACCTCTTTCAGTGTTGCTCTTGCCTTTGACTTCTGCTTCACTCATTGCTTCAGGTGAGGACTTTTGCTGCTGAACTTGGCCTTACAGAATCTGCTCATTTTTGTCTCCTCATGCCCTAGGAGTCTCAGAGACTCCAAGAAAACTCCCAGTGAGGTTGCCTGCATGATAATGATGGTCTCTATGATCACTGAATCTGCTTGGAAGTGATGTGAGTCTATTTCTATTTTCTTGGACTCAGGTGTGGAATTGCGTGGAAAAATTTGAGGAGATTGTAGCTGGAACTTCATTATGACAGACATTCAAGTATTTTGAGACTATAATGAAAGGATATCAATAAAGTAGAAGCAGAACATCCGAGAAATGCTTGACTTGCCCTCCTGACAGTTTCATTTCTTAGAAACAAAAAGGAGAACTGCCACTCTGGATATAATTCTGATGAATAAGAGACAATTAGTTGCTGAAGTGGAAGTGACTATGTAATAATACACATACTAGCAAAGGAAAGAAGCCTCATGTCTAAAGAGAGCCAAGAAGCATAAGAGGCTCTCAAAAAAAAAAAAAAAAAAAAAGAAAGAAAGAAAGAAATTAATTCTGACAGTCTTATGAGAAACGGTTCTTATGAGGTATAAAAGTCCATCATCTAAAGAAACAAGGCATGTGAGTGTGTACTTCAAAAGAATGTGCTCCAAGCATCTCATGCCCTTGTCTTTCATGCACATCCTTGTTCTTTCTCCCTTGTTTGCCCTTTAGTGATTCCTCTAGCTTTTGATCTTCTCCCATCTATGAATTCATCTTTGTGTTTAAATTAACATGTCTGTCTGTCTCTCTGTGTGTCTCTTCCTCTCTCTCCTGCTGATATTTGTTTCCTGCAGTGTTGCAGTTCCTCTTCTTGGATTTCAACCTCTTTTTGCAGATGGGTTCTCCTTCTCTCTCACTTCTTTCCTCTTCCCTGGCTCTACTCCTCTCTCCCAGTTATGACAGCCAGAAAGACTCCACAAAAAGCTTGCACCCCCAGTAGGGGTAGGGTCTGAAACACCCCTAAGCTTGTTATATTGATATTTCATTTCCACCAATCCTAACACCCTATCTTCAGTCCCCCCCACTAGTAGCCAAACTTGTGAAAATTTGGAGAAAAATTTGAGATTTAATTCATTCACTTTACAAAGTACAGAGGGATCAACAGAGTTCCTTTAAGTAGCATCTTCTCAAGTATTTGTTTACAAATAATTAAATACTTAGTGAGAAAGTAAAAGCTGAAATGTTCCAAACCAGTGGTGATTAAATAGAAATCTGGAATTAAGGCAAATCTGAAATGAAAATAACAACATATTTTAAATGTTCATGTTATTAGATAAGAAGCTAAATTACTCGCCTGTCTGGTTCGACAGGGGCCACCTGGCAAGATTTGGTTCTGTGTTCTCTGGTGGCCAAGACTAGCCTTTGGATCCTTCTGGTATCTGCACTGCTTGTTCTACTGTGACCTCCCCAGGCAGAGAATGTCTGCCTTATCTGCAGCCTTTTCACTCCTTTCCATCCTTTCTCTCCTTCTCCCTTAGCCAGGCCACAGCAGTTTGGAGGAGTTCATTACCAAGGATGGTATTTTCAAAGTGGTTAATAATATGAGATATAATCAGGAAGTCTAAACATCATCATGACAAAAAATGCTAAAGATATTAAAGAGGAAGTTTGAAAATACTTGAATCCATGAATCAGGAATGGGTTGAGGCTTGATAAAACAGAGATGGGTAGTGTAATGCTAAGTGACTGAGAGAGAAAAACTACTCAACTTTGATTTCACCTCTGTCTTTTCTTTCATGACAATGATCTTCAAACTAGAAAGAGCAGAACAAACATAGTTAAAAAGGAACAGAAACACCAAATGAAAAAAGCAATAGTGAGAAAATACTTAGCTGCCCAAAAAGTGTTCAGGTTTCTGGGTAAACTATATTCTAGTAGAATTCAGTGGCTTACTGTTGTGGCTATGGAACTAATCTTGGTATTTTGCATGATTCATGAAGAGAGGGATGCAAAGCTTGGGATGTCCTAATTACTAATAGTGTGAGAGAGTGGATTTTAGACACCATATAGGAGCTCTGGTAGCATAGTGCCTAAGGCACTTGACTGCTAACCAGGAGGCTGGAGGTTCAAACCCACCAGCCACTCCTCGGAAGGAAGGTTGGGCAATCTACTTCTGTAGTGATACTGCCTCGGAAACCCAAGGAGGGGTTG
>NW_006922028.1:293590-308234 GCF_000298275.1 Orycteropus afer afer | reverse complement strand
TTAATTAATTTTAATTTTTTTAAAATTGTGGTTTAGATGCAAGTTTATAGTGCAGTTTATTATTTTATATTCAACATTAAGTGTACATTTAGTTTCACTCCCCATTTACCATCCCCAACCCTAACCCAGTCTCCTCCCCTCCCTGCCCAGTAACCCTCCTCCTGTGTTCCTCATAGTTATGCACTCCAGTGTGTCCTGCATTTCCTCCATGCGAATGTTGCCCCTCTGATGCCCCGTGGTCGACTGCTCCAAGGGATGCATTTCCATCGAGTATGTGGGTACGTCACCCTGGGTTGAGTGGTCTGCTTGTACATCTTGTTTACTACTGGACTGAGAGCCAGCCCCTGGGAGTGAGTTTTATTCCATGCCCAGAATGGTTCCCAGGGCCATAGCATTGGGGGTCTCACCAGACTCAATCCAACCAGTAATTCTGGTCATTATTGAGTTTTTGGATTTTGTTCCATGTTTTTCCTCCCACTTTATCCAGGATCCCTAGATTTGATCCCTTCCTGAGTGGTTGGCATTGGTAGCCAGGCATCATCTAGTTCTTCTGGTCTCAAAGGCCATCATGTCCTAGGGCTGATTGCCTCTAAATGCCCTTAGTTTTTTACTATGCACTCTTCTTCACTTCTGATGGTAGGAGACCATCATGTGCATCTTATATGGCCACTTGAAAGCTTTTAAGACCCCAGTCACTACTCACCAACGTAGCATGAGGAATAAGGCTTTTATATATTTCGTTGGGCCAATTGAATGCGGTGTCCCCCAGTATGATGGTCCTGAGTTGGTAGGTCTGTTGGATCTCTCTCCCACAGTGTCTGGGTGTCTGGGAAGGATTACTCTATGTCTGTCTTCTGTTGTTTCTGTAAGAATTGCAGGTATTTTGTACCACTGGTATCTGTGCAAATAATATTATTTTTGAAAGTTATTAGATAATGCAATATTTACTTTATTGATTGATTCATTCAATAAATAAATAGCTAGTGTGGAGAAGCCAGAGATAATAAGACAGAGACTACTATGGGTATCCCCTGAAAGATATACTCAAGCCTAACCCCTGGTGCCTGTGAATGTGAGTTTATTTGGAAATAGGGACGTTGTAGATATAATCAGTTAAGATGAAGTCATTAGGGAAAACCCTAATCTTTTTATGGCTGGGGTTGGAGACCACATTCTTCCTGGTATGAGCTTTTGGAAGCAGACCACCAAGCCTGTCTTCTAAGGTGCCTTTGGGTAGGTTGTGTTGTTGTTGTTGTTGTTATGTGCCATCAAGTCGGACCTGACTCATAGCGACCCCTCCTTGGGTTTCCAAGGCAGTATCACTACGGAAGTAGATTGCCCCATCTTCCTTCCGGGGAGTGGCTGGTGGGTTTGAACCGCCAGCCTTCTGGTTAGCAGTCAAGTGCCTTAGCCACTATGCTACCAGACCTCCCTCTGGGTAGGTTAGAACCGCTGAATTTTCTGCTAGTAGTCAAGCGCTTAACTATTTGTGCCACCAAGTGGCACTAAGCATGTGTGCTCAGGTAGCTAAATATATGAGTTAGGAGTAGAGAGGAAAAATTTAAGGGCAGTGCAATAGCTTTCAGTGTTTCTGGAGCATGTTGTTATTATTATTTGCCATTGAGTCAGACCCGACTCAGCGACCCTTCCTTGGGTTTCCGAGGCGGTGTTACTATGGAAGTAGATTGTCCAACCTTCCTTCCAAGGAGTGGGTGGTGGGTTTGAACCGCCAGCCTTCTAGTTAGCAGTAGAAGGACGTTTAACAGTATCTGCTTTGTGGGAAGGTGAAGAAATTGGTGTTCATTAAGAATGTATTAAGAAGTGACTTTGAAGTTGGCTGTGTCTCATAGGAAGGTTTCAGGGATGTGTCATGGTGTTCTGTTCTATTCAGCTCTTGATAAACTAGTGGCAAAGCACAGAAACACACTCATCAGATTTGAAGATGACATGAAGCTGGGAGCAACAACTAATTATTTGGATGACAGAGTCAAAATTCAAAAAGATACTGGCTGATGGGCCAAAAGAAACAAGATGAAATTTAATAGGTATAAATATAACCTGTTGGTTGCCGTAAGTTGGAATCAACTTGACAGTTGACAGCTTCTGGTTTTTATTTAGTTATTTTTTAAATTTTGACTTAAGTTTTAAAAATATTAATCTTACCAGTAGAGAGGAAATTTCAGGAACTTGAGGCCAGTAGCTCTGCCAGCTCAATGTTGTGTTAGCCTTTGACTGCTTGGCTCACTCGTTTAGGTCTTGGTTTAACAACAAAATTATTGCTTAGTTCCAAGCTGTTTCTATGTAACCTACCTTTCATGAGATGCCTCTGTCTTGTTTTGTCCCCTGTGCCCATGTTCCTGCCTTGGTTTTTCTGTCACTTTCTAAGTTTCTCTGGAAGCTGAGTCTGGCTTTGGTCTCACAAGTCCTTGATGAATCCACAGCATTGGCCTGATCCCCAGGGCCATGTTTAAGGTGCCAGCATTTGATATCTGATCTTGATACCATCCCATCTCTCCAAGTCTTAATGTATTTCCTGTCTCCAATGCACTATAACTTTAACAAACTTGACTGGAGTTCTTATATCCCTTGGCAATACTTACAATGTCACCTGCTTGCCTGATGCCACTTCCTCTCATCTTTTGCTGCTGGGTCCACCCAACACCTGCAGGAAATAAATAACTATAGAGATTTTTTAAATGAAGTTTCATTTTGAATGAGTGGGTACTTTAGTTTTGATTTATGTACACCTGCACACAGAAGTAAAAGCTTGTACTCAGATGGCACTCTAAAATTTATAAAATGCATTCATGTACTTCTTTTTTGTTCATTTAAATTTAACCATAATCCTGTAGATAGGTATTGTAATCTTCATTTTACAGCTGAGGAAATTGAAGTTCAAGATGGTGAAATAACTTGTCTAAAGCCACACAGCTACTAATTGAGAGAACTGGGATCAAAACCCAGACATTCTGATACCAGCTACCCCCTCACAGCTGCACATGTTAATCAAATTGTTGTGAAAACTCAAATGTTCTCTCAAGTGTTAGTTCTATATATATGTGACATCAAACCTACCAGTGGCTCCACAAAAGAAAAGACCTGGCAATCTAGTCCTATCGATTGCATCCTAAGAAATCTTATGGGACAGTTATACTCTGTCCTATAGGGTCTCTATGAGTTAGAATCAACTCAACAGGTATACAACAACAACATATATATACAGCTACATATATATGCTGTGAGAGTGTCAAGTAGATAATGCCTATAGTGCATTAAAGTGCAAGTACTTCAAGACCAAGAAAGGAATAGTAAATGTAATGTATCACGTTTTTTGGTATTTAACACATCAAGTACATCACCATTTAAAGTAAGTAACTTAAATACGCAATTGTCTTAAGGAAACTTAAGGAATGCAGCTCAGTTCAGTGTTGGCACATGCTTCTGGTTTCTACCATTCTAGTCTAAGACCTCATTAGTTTATGCCTGGATTTCTGTATCAGTCTTTGGCTGAGGCATCTAGTTTCATCCTTCTTCCTGCCTTAAACTGCCAAATGAATCTTAAACCTTATTTTATCATTGCTGTCAGTTGTATCAAAGACCCTTATTGACTTTCTCTTGCCTCAAACATCAAGTCTAAACTATTCACCTGGCTTTCAGTGACCTTCATGATCTGACCACATCCTAGCTGGCAAAATTTAGTCCTCAATGTATACTAATCTCTTTCCTCTCTTTAATACATGCTGGGTACTCCTCATGCTTCCTGACCACTCAATTCTAATTTACTCCCATACCTACTTTTAGTATATACCATGGCAGCAGAATGTGCTAGACCTGCACATTAATACAAAGGTACCTGAGCATCCTAATTCTCTCTTTTTCTTTAAGAAATACCTATACAAAATAAACTCAGTAAATATATACATAAGGCTTTTGCCCTCAAATTTAATGTTCAGGTCTTCCTTGAAGAGCCCTAAGCTCTTCCTTTTATGCCCTGAGGAAGAGATCAAATTGGAGATACTTGCCTCAATATGCACAAATTCTTTACCTCTTAAAGACATTGTCCATTTCATGTCTAGCACATCCTTTCTTGGGATGATGTGAGGTGGGTAAGAGCAGAATCGTGAACCTCTCCTTTGATTAGGTCTTGAGAGGTTGTAGCTTCCCGAGATCACACCGAGGAAAACTTTCTTCCACAGACTCAAATGACAAGTTTCCTCTGAATTTAGAGGAGAAAGAACCCAACTCTTCTTGAGGTCAGATACTTTAGAGGGTAGGATTTCAAAAGGCCTCATGGGGGATTAATGTATGGTTCTGGAGTCAGTGATCCAAAGAGAAAAATGAATAATTTCAGGCCATGGCCACATAAAGAGTGTAAAAGAGGCAGAAAAAAAAAGTTTTAAATTATTTAGTCCCTCATTTAAAAAAGAAAATAGAATGTATTACTTAATCTAACAATAAATAATTTTGAAAAATCTATGTTGTTGTTGTTGTTGTTAAGAAGCTCTGGTGGTGTAATACCTAAGGCATTTGACTGCTGACCAAAAGGTTGGAGGTTTAAACCTACCTGTCACTCTGTAGAAGGAAGACTGGGCAATCTACTTCCATAAAGATTTATCTCTTTGGAAACCCAAAAGGGGTCACTAGGAGTCCGAATCAACTCATGGCAGTGAGTTTGGTTTGGTTTTTGTTGTTGTTAGGTGCTGTTGAGTCAGCTCTGACTCATTGTGATCCTATGTACAACAGAATGAACTACTGCCCAGTCCTGTGCCAGCCCCACAATTCTTTCTATACCTGAGACCATGGTTGCAGCCACTGTGTCAATCCACCTCATGGAGGGTCTTTCCCTTCTTCGCTGACCCTCCATGTTAGCATGCATGATATCCTTCTGCAGGGAAGAGTCCCTTCTCTCAACATGACCAAAGTAGGTGAGATGAAGTGTGGCCATTCTCGCTTCCAAGGAGCATTCCAGCTGCACTTCTTCCAGGACAAATTTATTTGTTCTTCTGGCAGTCTATGATACATTCAGTATTCTTCACCAACACCACAAGTCAAAAGCATCAACTCTTCTTCAGTCTTCTTTATTCATTGTCCAGCTTTCACATGCATATGAGGTGATTGAAAATACCATGGCTTGGATTAGGTGCACCTTAGTCTTCAAAGAGATGTCTTTGCTCTTCAGCACTTTAAAGAGGTCTTTGACACTGTGTTATGGTGATTTGAAGATGAATGAAAGAAATGAGAGAGGAAAAAAGAAGGAAGAAAGAGAAACAGACAAAGGGAGAGAAGGAAGTAGGGAAAAGGAAAGCCTGGGGATAAAAAAAAAAGTTGGGCAATGAAGAGGAAGGAGTGATAGCAGATACACCGAAAAGAGGGAGAAGAATGGGAAGTGAGGAGGCAAAGGGCCATAAGGAGAAAAAAAGGAGAGAGAAAAAAAAGACAATCTTATTTCATTATTCTTTTTCCCTGAAAGCTATATTCTAGCTTCAAAATGTTGTTTCCCCTGCAATGAGGCTACTGTGCAAAATATATTTCTAGAAGTGTCTTGAAACCCTTTAAGGCCTTCACATTTTCTGTCTTCAGACAGCATGGTTCTGAGGATGTGGTCAGTTCTTCCTGGCCCTTCCTGCCTCAATGCCTTTCCTTACTTCCAAGGCAAGCTGCCCCAGCACCCAATCCCTTATTGTTATTTTTAGGTGCCTGCTAGTCAATTTAGACTTATACATAGAGACCCATTGTATAGAGTTTCTTAGACTATAATCTTTATGAGAGGAAATCTTTTAGTCTTTCTTTAATGCAGTTAAGGTTTTATGTCAGCTTGGCTGGGTCTGGCTTTGAGTGGCTGGGCAGCTGGATGTAGTGATTCCCCATGATGAGGCTAGTAATCAACTCCATGGTGGAATCTACTGTGAGCAGCTAAGTAGCTGCCTTAGGGATGTGATCTGCTTCCACTATACAAGAAGAAGCTTTGAGAAAGATTTTTGAACTTCTTGGCACATTTGGATTCTGTGTTTGGCCAAGTCATCAGTGAGTGACCTGCCAAGTTGTCTGCCAATCTTGAGACTGTTTCTGGACTTGAACTAGTGGCTTGCCATGTTGCTTAATAATCTTTGGACTATGCCATTTTACTTGTTGACCTTAGGTTTGTCAGCCTCAGAAGCCAGCAGCTGCCTGAGTGAAGAGATGCTTCCAGCTCCAGTGGGCTGGGAGCAAGAGGCAACGGTGAAGCCCAGGGTCGAGGGGCCTTCACCCAGGACCTAGAGCTGGCACTTTGAACTTGGACTTCTAGCCTCCCAAACTGTAAGAGAGTAAATCTCTGTTTGTCAAAGCCACCCATTTGTGGTATGTCTGTTATAGGAGCACTAGATAACCAAAACAGGTGGATTACCAGTAAGGAAGGTAAGCATAGGCTTTTTTATATATTTACTTACAAATCTGTAGTGAACAGATGTGAAAAACATGTGAAACTTTTCACTGCAGATTAGTTAGTAAGCACAAGTAAGCCCATACTTACCTTGCTTCCTGGGTACTCCATCCCTGTCAGCAATTGTAAATTTGAAAAGGGGCTTTCATTTTGTAGAAAAGTGCTGTGGGGTTGGAAGACAGAAAGATGCCAGCTGCATCTAGAAGTGGAATCTTTTGATGTTGTGAAAAAATGTGAAATTATTCATTACAGATTAGTAAGTAAGCACAAATAAGCCTGTGCTTACCTTTCTTATTGTTAATATGACACTGGTTCGAACCTCTAACCTTTTGTTGTTGTTGCTGTTAGCAGCTGAGCCCTTATTTACTGTGCTACCACCTGCTTTAGTGCCTCAGAGGATCCTTCTGCTCCTTAACTTAACGAATCAGCCAGAGGAGGAAGGCTCCGGGTGGGGCATCAGGACGACCAGAGTGAACAACAAAATTTGATGAACTTTCTTTGGTGTGTTAAATCAAAAATCAAACTCACTGCCATTGAGTAGATTTTGACTCATAGTGACCCCCATTGGGTTTCCAAGGCTGTACATCTTTATGGAAGCAGACAGCCTCATCTTCCCTCTACAGAGCAGGTGTTAAGTTTGAACTGCTGACCTTCTGGTTATGCTGACCTTATCAACTATGCCACCAGAGCTCTGCTGTGTTACACACTGCTGTAGGGTAGAATCCGACTGATAGCGACCCCTTCTTGGGTTTCCAAGGTGATATCTCTATGGAAGTAGATGTTTAATTCGTGTTTAATTTCAGGAAATTTGCTATCTTGTAATTAAATTAGGCTGGGCTCAATCAGCTGTGTGCTCAAGGTCTTGGTTACACAAGTCTTTACTGAAGATTAAGTCATGTTCTCGGGGCACAGTGGGTGAGACAGGCTGTGCAGGGGAAATGAGAGCACTGGGTCTGGATTTGCCATTTTGCAGCAAGGCTTGGGAAAGTAGTTTTAAAATCTTTGTGACCCTAATTTTTTCATCTATACAGTTTGAGAACTAATATTTCTAAAATCCTGTTCAGGTGTAAAATTCTGAGTTTTGGTAAATTGGTTTGTTCTTTCTCATTGCAATCTCTTTAACAATATTCCGTGAGATGATTGTTTAGTGCCATTTGTAGAGACTGAGACAATATGTTCTACTGATATCCATGTAGAGAAATTTCATTTTATGAACTGAGGAGGTTTTCCTGGTCATGTCTGCCATGCCAGGTGTGGTAGTTATATTCGTGTGTCAACTTGGCTGGGCCTGGTTGATGGCTGGGCAGCTGGTGGTAGTTATTCCCCATGATAAGACTGGCAATCAACTCCATGGGGGATCTACCACAAGCAGTTGAGTAGCTGCCTTTGGGATGTGGTCTGCTTCCCATATATAAGGAGAAGCTTTGGGAATGGTCTCTAGCTTATGGCACCTTAAACCCTGCATGCAGCTGTGTCATTGTTCAGCAGCCTGCGATGCTCTGCTGCCCGTGGGACTTACAATGGACTTGAATTAATGGCCTGCTGTGTGATTTGGTAATATGAGGACTGTGCCTTGTTACTTGTCAACCTTGGGCTTGGCAGCCTCAGCAGCCAGCAGCTGTCTGAGTAAAGAAAAACCTCTAGCTTCAGTGGGCCCGGAGCTGGAGGCAGAGCTGAAGCCCAGGGCCGAGGGGCTTTCACCTAGGCCCTAGAGCTTGACATCTTGAACTTAAACTTAAAGCCTCCAAATTGTAAGAATAAACTGTTTGATAAGGCCTTTCCATTTGTGGTATATTTCTTGTCAGAGCAGTACCAGGCTAGGCAGGCAGATGCTGAGACAGCAAGATGAACTTCTATGTGCCTTGTGGGGGACTGTGCCAGCAAGGAGTGTCAAAGGCCTGACCCCCCAAAAAGCCAAACTAACTGCCATTGAGTTGGATTTGACTTATAGTGACCTCTCCTTGGGTTTCCGAGGTGATATCACTACGGAAGTAGATTGCCCAAGCTTCCTTCTGAGGAGTGGCTGGTGGGTTTGAACTGCCACTATGCTACAGAGCTCCTGTCACAGGCCTGAAGAGAAGGGAAAATGAGGGCAAGGTTGGGAATTGTGTGCTAGTGACCTGTGTGGAAGGTTTACCAGAGACCAGAAGAGACCGAAAGTGTCAGCTGACATCACAAGGATAGCTAGCACCCCAAAGGGAGAGACCTAGGAATTTGGAGTTCATTTCTCTGAGAAGTAAGGAATTCAAAATAGAGAAAAAGTGAAGTTATATAAAACAAACAAACAAAAACAAAAAAACAACAACAAAAAAAACCAAAACAAAACAGAGAAAGGTACATTTGTTTGCATCAAACTTGAGGGCATGAGAATTTGGACTCATGCCTTAGAAAGTGAATGTGGTTATATAGTTTCCTTACTCAATGCCTATAGTGAGTTGAATGGTCACCTCCAAAAGTTATATCCAAGTCCAAATTTCCAGAGCCTGTGAATGGTATCTTATTTAGAGAAAGGTTCTTTGCAGTTAATTAAGTTAAGATTCTCAAGATGGGGAGATCATTCTGGATTTTCTGGGTAGACCCTAAATTAGATGAAAAATGTACATCAAAGAGACACACAGAAGAGATGGTGAAAATCTAGATGAAGGCAGATATTAGAGTGTGGCTGCCAGAAGCTGGAAGAGGCTTGAAATCTTCCCTAGAGTTCTGGAAGAAGTGTGGCCTTGGTATTACCTTGATTTCACACTTCCAGCCTCCAGAACTGTGAGACAATGTATGTCTATTGTTTCAAGTCACAAAGTTTGTAGTAATTTGTTATAGTAGGTCTAGGAAACTAATATATTCTCCAAATTTGTTTCTTCTTTCTCAAGACTGTTTTGACTATTCTGGGTGTCAAATCCATCTCACTGGTGATTTATCTACTGCTTAGAATAACTCTAAATATATGCCCTTTCTTTTACAAGTGAGGGCTGAGCTCTCTCCACATATTTGAAGATTGATAGAGAATGATAGTTTATTTAAAGGAGATTTTCAGGATAGTACAGTTACTTTACACATAAGGAAAGTGAAGTCCTCGGCTCAAGGCTGACAAAGTTCTAGCCACACTAGGATGGGAGCTCAGGTCTCTGAATTCTTGTTCAGTTTGCTTTCTTCTACCCCATGTTGCCTTCTTGTAAGGGCAAAAACTGTATTTTACACTTTTTTTTATTTCACATATCATTTGTCAATTATGTATTGAGAACAAATTATGGGTACTCTTTTAGGTACTAAAGATAGGAAAATAAAAACAGTTCTTTCCTTCATTTACATTTTAATGTGTATGCGTATGTGTGGGAGGGGATAGCAAGAGTGGGGAAAGGATATAAAACCCCCAAAACAAATTTAAAAAATGGGATGGAGAGTCAACTAAGTCCCAAGCCTAGTTGCGTACACACAGAGTAGATGCACAGATGTTCATTTATTAAAATTTGTTGATTGAAGTTTTTTTCCTCTATCACAAACATCCTGAGGAGACACCAAGAACATTTTCAACTCTAGAATCTATGCTCTATAGCTCCAGGATCCCAACAACATTTCCTCAGCACATGATGGTGGTTTCTTGAGAATGTTCTTGGTGTTAGGTACAGTCAAGTCGTCTCCGACTCATAGCAACCCTATGTACAGCAGAATGAAAACACTGCCTGGTCCTGTGCCAGCCTCACAATCCTTGCTATACATGAATGCATCGTTACAGCCACTGTGTCAGTCCATCTCATTGAGGGTCTTTGCCTCCTTCGCTGACCCTCCACCTTACCAAGCGTGATATCCTTCTCCAGAGAATGGTCCCTTCTGACAACATGACCAAAGTAGGTGAGATGAAGTCTGGTCATTCTCGCTTCCAAAGGAGCATTCTGGCTGCACTTTTTCCAGGACAGATTTGTTAGTTCTTTTGGTGGTCTATGGTACTTTCAGTATTCCTCACCAACATTTGGTGAAGTTCTCCTTTAAAACAATATTTATGTTACCTTTTAAAAATGCAGTACTGGAATTTGAAAGTCCAAAGACAGATGTAGTCCCCTTTGACCTACCTATTATATCAATAGTGATTAAATTCAGAGCATGGAAATCATACCACATATGCTTGGTGATATATTATTCTTTACCAGATTGCAAATCAATTAGTAACATTCTGAATCATATGTTCCTAGGCATTGTTCTTCATTTGAAGTTTTTTCTGGTGGTTAAATATTCTCTCACATATTATATCTTAGTGATTCTTAACAAACTTCAGTTATGTTGGTGTCTTGTCAACTGAATACAAAATATTCCAGATTTCTTAGCTCCATTTCTAACAAAGTTGTCAGTCAAGCTACTTATACTTGTCGTTAACACACTTCTGTTTTTTAAAGCAGTTATATTAGTATTTCTAATAGCATTTCAGAGAAGTTCCAGGTTAGTCTGGTGAAAGGCCATTAAAATTACTCTGACAAGGAAGCTGATGATATTTATTATGCAGACAAGTAATGAGACACCAAGAATGCTAGGAAACACAGACACAGGCTGTAAATACATGACTCTAAATGACTAAATGGAAATTGAGAAACAAATTAATTTTCAATTTCCTGGATGTAGCAAGTTTTGGGCAATATTACATTTATAAAGTTTAAAAATGTTCTACTAAAATACTTTGTATTTTGAGAATAAGAACTAGTTCATTAATTTTTATCCATTTGAGCTTGAACAAGTTATTGTCTGTGCCTCAGTTTTCTAACCTGTTAAACTGGTACAACAAGAGTATGTACTGTAGAAGCACAGGGTGAGAACTAAATGACATAAATATGCAGAGAAAATACAACCTTGACACTTGGTATAGGCTCTTTATTGGTATATCTGCTGCCTTGCCCAGTGACTGAAGTATAAGAGATGCTTAATAAATGTTTATATGAGTATAGACAGTGACAGACATAGGGAAAGATACCTTCAGAGACCCCCATGAAAGATACATACACACATTTACAAATATTAAGTTTATTTGTCCTAATGCAGCAGATACATTTCCTTCCTTTGCCATCTTCTGGTTTTTAGAGCTTTGGTGGGTAGAAGACAGAATTGAAGAACCTCATGAGTTAATTTTTAGTCTCTTAACCATTTTTAAAGCAAAACTGTCAAGGAAGCAAAGTTTATCAGGGTACCTTCCTACATGCTGATTTAGGGTCTTGGATCTTTCAGTACCCTGTAAAGAGTCACTTTGAAAGTGTTAGTGGAACTAGGTAGATAGAGACAAGTATTGATTTGGGTGAAGGGAAGGGCAATGTATCAAAGTGAGTGATCAACATGGTGACCCTGAGGAAGAGGAGGAGAGAGAGAGGTACATGGGAGGTATAGACAGCAAAGAAGAACTGTTTCACATGTATAGTACTGCATTGTCAGTGATGGAAAACAGTGATCTACAGGTGGATAGATGGATGGACAGGCTGAATGATCAAGTATGTCTAGGCAAGGGGGACTGTGCCCATGACCATGTATGGGTTTAGCAGACAATGTTTCTACATGTGTATTTGTATGAGCTGTAAGAATGTCTGGGTGTATAGTAGAGCTGACAAGGGGCAAGTTTGTGGTGGCTTCTTGGCCACAGCCAGCAGCATGGAAAGAGTGAGTGGTTGGATCTGTAGGCTCGGGACCATGGTCGCAGGGGACATCAAGGTCATTTGGCTTAACATACTCCACAAAATACATTGTTCTACACCCTACTTTGGTGAGTAGTGACTGGGTCTTAATAGCTTGCAAGTGGCCATTTAGATGGAATGATGGGTCTTACCTGGTCCAGAGCAAAGAAGAATGAAGGAAAGCAAAGATGCATGGAAACATTAGTCCAAGGGACTGGTAGACCGTGTGATCCTAACCCTATATGACCATGAGACCAGAAGAACTAGATGGTGCCCAGCTACCACTGTTTACCACTCAGGGAGGGATTGGTGCAAGAGATCCTAGATAGAGTGGGAGAACAATGTAGAACAAAACTGAAACTCATAAAAAAAAAAAAAAGACCAAGTTTGCTGGTTTGATAGTGCCTGTTGAGACTATGTTGAGACTATGGTCCCTAGTTACCACTCAGGTCTGCAACTGACTTACTCCTGTGGCTTCTAGCCAAATAACAGGCATATAGGGTGAATATTTACATCATGTAGATACCCTCATTGGAGGGATTAATCATGGCAGAACAGAAGAGCAGTGTTTGCACAGGGAGACAGCTTATGGGGCAGGAGTGCATGGGAGGAAAGGACACAGGGAAGAGGGAACTATGGGAGGAAGTGGGAAGAGAGATGTTACATTGTGGGGAATTACAGTTGATATCCTGAAACAAAACAAAATGTGTATGAACTGCTATATGGAAAATGAATTTGCTCTGTAAAATTTCACCCAAACCACAATTAAAATAAAAAAATAAATAAAGTATTAGTGAACTGTGATTTTAAAAAATATTAACATTTACTGAGTGTGTATAATTGCTGGGGCATTCTACTTCTGTAGTGATACTGCTTCAGAAATCCAAGCTTTCTTCATTATGTTTTTAACTTTTGTCTGATTGGTGCCTCAACAAAGTATTATTGAGTTATTTATCTTTAATTTCATTAATTATCTCTTCCATTGATTCTATTCTATTCCTTTTTCCATTCAATGTATTATCTATTTCTGAAATCTTATTATTAATCTTCTGGATTTCTGTTTGTTGTTACTGTATCATTCTAATTTTTTGTTTATTTTGTCAATTTGTTCTTTTATTGTTTTTCTAAATTATTCTAGAATTTTGTCAGTGTTTTCCTTGATCTTGTCAGTGTTTTTCTTGATCTGTTTCTCAATCCATTGAAGGTAACCAGATATAATTCTGTTGGACTCCTTACTAGGGAGCTCCAATGCTGCTTCTTCCTCAGTGATGTTTTCTGGGTTTGTATTCTGTTTTCTTAGTCTCTACTACTTTATCTTATTTATTTATTATTTATTTATTTATTTATTTATTTATTTATTTATTTTAAATGGACTTTGATGGCCTTTTGTCTCTGAAGCATTATAGTGTGATCTTTACATTTAATTTGTGGTTGTATGTTGGTGTGATTCATGCAGGACTTTTTCTTCTTCTTTATTTTGTTTTCATATATCTCTGTTAGCAGGGTACTATACTCCTCTATTTGCTAGTTGCTGGCACTTTGGGAACTCACCACCTCTCTCCTGGTGTGTTTGATGGAGAATGAGAGTGTGTGTACAGATCTCTGTTAGCTGTTCATAAAAAGCAGTGGAGGGTGAGTTGAGCTGGTGTTGGCTGCCATCTATCATTGGTCACTTGGTGCAAAAGCCAGTGGTGGCTCTCACTCAGTGGGTGGGGCTCCAGGAGGTGCAGGTATGGTTGGATTGTGTGGGAATGGCTGATGTCTCCACTCAGTTAGACACAAAACAAAACAAAACAAATAAAAAATATAAAAACAAGAGAACACAAAAACTACATAAACAGGAACAATTGCAAAAGAAAAAAGAGAAATGCAATAAATAATAAGAAAAAATTTCAAAATATATTAAGAAGGGAAAAAAGAAAGATATAAAAAAAGAGAAAAAGAAAAAGAAAAGCCACAATATCTGCTGAGGGCAGAATGAGAGAAAAGAGCAAGAATAAAAGATTAGGGAAAACTGCAAAAGGGAAAACAAGGGTTGGGAAGGATCAAAAGAAAGAAAAATTAAGGGACCAAGAGAAGGGAAGAGAAAACAAAGAAAGAAACAAACCAAGAACGATGGATGGGAAAGGGGAGGGGAAAGGAAGAAAGGAGGGAGATAAAAAGAATAATTTGAAAACAAACAAACAAAAACAAAATTTTGGGGGGTGGGGCACGGTACCCTGGCTCTTCCTGGGCACAGACTGGGTTGGAACTCCCGCAGGTCAAGAAGGTGAGTGGAGGTGGGGGGCTGAGATTTGGAATGTCTCAGGACACAAGAATAATAAAGGAGAATATCACACCTCTTCAGTAGTCAGTCTCCAGTGTGTTTGCCCATGCTTTCCTTGACAGGGGGAGCCCACTTCCAGGTCACAGTTCAAGCAAGAGCATCACCCACAGATACTCGAACCATCTGCTCCGGCCACTTGGAAACATCCAAAATGACCGTGCCCTCAGGACAGTCACCAGCAGCCTACAGGTCCGCCTGTCTCCTTCCTTGCTGTTCTATCTTCTGTTCTGGTCGTCAGGCACCAATGCAGTCCTT
>NW_006922028.1:278448-278974 GCF_000298275.1 Orycteropus afer afer | reverse complement strand
GATTATCTTCTGTGTCTGTGTTAATTGGTTTCCCTTTTCTTTGTTGAAGAGGGTCTGTGCAATCCTTCTGCCTAGTCCGCCATCTTGCCCCGCAGAGCTGATTCTTAGGTTGCTGTCAGGAAGTATTCAAAATGGCTGTGCCCTCGGGACAACCAGCAGTCCGCAGCTCATTTTGTCTCCTTATTCACTGTTTCATTCAGGTTCTTCTACTAGTTCATATTTAATGCACTTCTTTATCGTCTTCAAAGCTCAGGGTTTCAGGATCATCTTCTGTGTCAGTTTCAATTGGCTTCTCACTGCTTTGTTGCAGAGGGTCTGTGTGGTTTGTCTGCCTATTCCACCATCTTGCCAGAACTCCCCTATCTCATTTAACTTTCACCACAAATGAAAGAAGTAAACACTTTGCCCACTTTATGGAAGAAACTGAAGCTTAATGAATCTAACTGATTTGGCCAAGATCATACAATTGGAAATGGATAATGCTTTACTCAGGTCTGGGCCACTGCAATTCATATTCTTACTTACT
>NW_006922028.1:270547-278098 GCF_000298275.1 Orycteropus afer afer | reverse complement strand
TCTGGTTAGCAGGCAAGTGTCTTAGCCACTATGCTACCAGAGCTCCCAAGGGAATAGTGGATTTAATTCCTTGAAATTTTGGATGTGATTCAAATGTGTTCTCATTGTAGTTAAGGAGATAGAGAACCTGAAGTTCAGAAAAATATAACAAAGCTAGCATGTGGAAACTGAAATCTAGGCTTAAATCTTTCCTAATTCAGCTTTATTACTGTCCTTTCTTACCTTAGTTATAGAGAGGAAAGGAATAGATAGGAACCAGGTAGGCTTTGTGCACTGTGCTAAAGCAGGGGTACTGAAAATGCAACAATTTCAGAAAAATTTGTGGACAAATTAATCCTAAGTCTTGCTATGAGAGAGCAGCTTACATATGATAAATCTGAGAAAAACTAGAAAATCTGAAGAAAATATAAAAACTGCCAGTGTTAAGGCATTGGAGATCTGTATAGGTAACTAGGATTTGGAAAGCATATCTCAACAAGAAAGGAAGGAAACCAATAAAGGTGAGCATCACATTAAAAGCTGGGCAGAGAGTTACTGTTAAGAAGTAATGAAGCCAGTGGAATGTTCAATCAGTGCATAGACTTCCATGTTAATAGGGTATCCAGGACTTGAAGGGTCAAGGTCCTAGAGAGAAGTAAGGTGCAGAGAAGTGAGACCAACACTTGGGACATATGCTGATTAAGATGTGCAGGACAAGAGGCTAAGAAACTAAGAAAAACAGTGGCTAAAAAGTTGAAAGCAATTTTATGCAGCCTCCTGTGCTGGAGAGAGAAAAAGTGGAACTCAGGAATTGCCAAGGAGAAAAGACCCTAGGAAATAATTTGAGATATTAGATTTATCCAACAAGGAGATGACAAAGTGAAGAATTGCTTTGGACATTCAGGATTGCTAAAAATTCAAATGGAAATTCTGGATAAGAAAATATAAAAATCTCTTGAGTTTAATAACTCGAATGGATTTAGGAAAGAAGATGATTTATAGAGGATATTGGAATGATACCAATAGAGAGGATAAATAAGGGAGAAAAGAGAGGATCAGTAGAAAATATGTAGACTGAATGATTAAACGTAAAGGAGATAAAAAGTATGGGAAGAGATTAAGAAATTTATGAGCCATAGTCTAACCTATGTAAAAATGAAGGACTAGAAACATAGGCAAAAAATTGGAGTAGATACGATACATGGAATGTTAATTGCTGAGAATTTTCAAAAATTGATGAAATAGATCAAGTCACAGATTCAGAAAGCATGACCAACCCAGAGCAGGGTAAGTACAAATAAACCACAACTAACTACATCACGGAAAAACTGCTGAACAACAAAGGTGAAGAGAAAATGTTCTTAGCATCCAGAAGAAAAGAAGTATCTCACCTTAAAAAGAGCAATAATAATATGATGGAAGCTGGCTTCTTAACAGAAAAGACAGAGGCTGGGAGAAAATATCTGCCAACTTACATTTCTATAGCATACATGAATACCTTTCATAAGTGAGGGGAAAATTATTTCCAGACAAAATGAAGGAATTCATCACTAGCAGAGGAACAGCAAAGGAACTACTTCATAACTAAAGGAGAATTTTTCAGGCAGAAAGGAAATATCCAAACAGGAATACCACATCCCCTATAAACAAACGCACAAACAAATAAATAAAAGAAGGAAGGGAGGAAAAGAAATAGAAATGGAAACAGAGTTAATTCTGCTATAATACTTTCCTAAAATTCACCACATTATACAAAAAAATAAAAAAAAATCACATAAGGAAAACAGTGGGGCTTATGGAAGAAAGTGTGTTTAGGTACTTAACACTCAAAAAATTTGTCACTGGCATGCACAAAAAAGAGAATTTAGTAACAGCTATAACAAAGTTTACACATGTTAAATGATTAAATGTACAAATTCCACAATAAATGTGGCATTTTATTTTGAAAAAGACCTGAAGCTGGCTTACAGAAATAGGTATCAGAAGGATTGTTGCTTATGAATTATTATAAAGTGGTGGAGGGAGAGTTATTTGAAATTGAACCGAAAGTTTAAACATTGTCATGTATGGTTGTGATTCATCACACTTGTGGTGAACTTAGGTAGCTGGTAGATGTTTGAGGTGAATGTTGGTGTATATTTTGTGTATTCTCATGTTAGTTAAGCAATGTGCAATTGTCTGCATTCATCTGGTGTTCCTCATGAATAAAACTGAACACAAGGAAATGTAAAATTTGTGTTGTTTTATAATACAAAAGTGTTGTATAATCAATAGCATTAAAACAAATTCACATTTCAAAGCAAAATGTTATTTCGCAGCAGACTGTAATGTAAGAAAATCTAAATCAATATTGATTTTACAAAACAATAATATATATAAATGATAAAAATTATGACAATAATAACAAAAAGATGTAACAATTTAAAGATGGTCCTATCATCTCTTCTATTCAACATTGCATTAGTATTTTTACTAGGGCATAAAACAAGAAAAAGGTATTAAGACTGGGGAAAAAGAAATAGAACTGCTTTTATTCTCAATGATACAGAAACTCCAAATTTCTAGAAAATGAAAAAGAATCTATAGTCAAACTATTTGACTGTCTAGGTCTCTAGATGTTATTGTTGTTAGGTGCGGTTGAGTTGGTTCAGACTTGGCAAACTTGTGTACAACAGAATGAAAAACTACTTGGTCCTGTGTCATTCTAACACTCATCATCATATTTGAGCCCATTGTTGCAGACCCTGTGTCAATCCACCTCATTGAGGCTCCTCTTTCTTGCTGACCCTCTACTTTACCAAGTATGATGTCCTTCTTCAGGGACTGATCCCTCTTGATAACATGTCCAAAGCACATGAGATGAAATCTCGTCATCCTTACTTCTAAGAAATATTCTGGCTGTACTTCCTAGACATATTTGTTCATTCTTTTTGGCAGTTCAATATTCTTCCCCAACACCATAATTCAAACAATACTTAATTCAATCAATACTTCTTCAGTCTTCCTTATTCATTGTCCAACTTTTGCATGCATATGAAGTGACTGAAAATACCATGGCTTAGGTCAGGCTCATCTTAGTCTTTAAAGTGACATCTTTGCTTTTAAATTCTGTGAAGAAGTCTTTTGCAGTAGATTTGCCCAATGCAACATGTCATTTGATTTCATCACTCCTGCTTCCACGGGTGTTGATTGTGGATCCAAGTAGAATGGTATCCTGGACAACTTCAATGTTTTCTCCATTTATCATGATGTTGCTTATTGGTCCATTTATGATAATTTTTGTTTTCTTTATGTTGAAGTTTAATCAATACTGAAGGTTGTAGTTTTCTATATTTACCATAAGTATTTCAAATCCTCTTTGCTTTCAGCAAGCAAAGTTGTCACCTGCATATTGTATTTCAATTGTATTTCTCTGTACCAGCAACAGACAACATAAATAAAATAAAAAAAAATGCTATTTATTTATGCCAGCACCAGAAAACATGAAATGCCTAGAATTAAATCTAACAAAAGATGTACAAAGACTTTATACAGAAATTACAATGTATTCTTGAGAGAAATAAAAGGAGACAAGTCAATGTTTATTCCATGATTATGGAGTAGAAGGGGAGCTCTGGTAGCATATTGCCTAAGGCACTTGACTGCTAACCAGGAGGCTGGAGGTTCAAACCCACCAGCCACTCCTTGGAAGGAAGGTTGGGCAATCTACTTCTGTAGTGAAATTGCCTTGGAAACCCAAGGAGGGGTCGCTATGAGTCAGGTCCAACTCGACAGCACATAACAACAACAACAACATGGAGTAGAAGATTCAATATTGCAGAGATGTCAATTCTCACAATTTATCTGTGGATTCAATGCAATGAAACTTAATAAAAATCCCAGAAAGATTTTATTTTCCTAAAAATTGAATCTTAATTTTGTATGGAAATTCAAAGGACTCACAGTGGTCAAGGTACTCTTGAAGAAGGACAAAGTCGGGACACATATCCTATCAGATTTTAACATTTACTAAGAATGTAAATGTTACTTTGTTACTTAGAGTAACAAAGACAAGTGTTATATTAGTTCAAGAATAAACAAACAGATCAATGAAACACAATAGCAAGTACATAAGTAGACCTACCAATATAGGGTCCCTTGATATATGACAAGGAGCTCTGGTGGTGCAGTGCCTAAGGCATTTGACTGGTAACCAGAAGGTTGATGGTTCAAAATTACCATCCACTCCCCACAAGGAAGATGGGGTGATCTAGTTCCATGAAGATTTTACCACCTCGGAAACCCAATGGGGATAGCTTTGAGTCAGAATCCACTCGGTGGCAGTGAAGATTTTTATTTTTTTATTTTCTTGTATATTTGACAAAGTTAATATTGCACTGAAAAGAGGGGTGGAAAAAAAAAAAGATCATTTCAAGTAATGGAAATAAATATCCCTGGGTGGTGCAGATGGTCTGTACTCGGCAAGCAACACAAAGGTTGCCTGTTGTAACCTACCAACCTACACAGAGTTACTGGGGGAGATCCAGGGTTGGCAAGGTGCTTCTGTAAAGATTATAGCCCACCCGACTCCATAGAGTACAGAATCTTTCCAAATGAACACATAAACACACAAATACTTCAATTAATGGAAATAATTCAATTTGATAGCCATATGGAAAAAAGTGAATCTGACCCTTAGCTTACATCACACACAAAACTAAAATCCAGATGGATTGTATGGTTGATCCTGGAATAACAAGGGATTAAGGTTACTGACACCCCATGCATCGAAAGTCTTCATATAACTTTTGACTCCCCCAAAACTTATATGAATAGCCTGCTGTTGATTGGAAGCTTTGCCAATAACATAAACAGTTGATTAACACAGGTCTTGCCAAATATTAGATTTTGATACGAAGTCACTCACACACACAAACAACAGATAAGTTTATCAACTACACAGGATGATGATTATTTACTGTTGGGAGATGGAGATCATCGTAAAAGTCTTCATCCTCATTGCCTTCATGTTGAGTGGGCTGAGGAGGAGGAGGAAGAGGCAGGCTTGATCCTACTGTCTCAGGGGTGGCAGAGTGGAAGAGGCGAAGGAGGTGGAAGGGGAGGCAGAAGAAGCAGGCACACTCAGTGTAACTGTAGAAATGTTACAATTTCAGTCTGACTTCTTTGCTTTTTTATTTCTCTAAAAATGTTTGTATATGGCACTAATCTTTCTTCCATCATTTGCTTTAGTTTTAGTGCCTGTATCATAGAAGGGTACATGTCATAAAATAAGTCAAAAGCTGTCTTGAAGAACTGGAACTCTTTTGTCAGATTGTCTAACGGCAATTTGTTTTCTACCACCATTTCTTCTATGTCTTCTTTCGCATCATCTAGCGTTGATTTGAAAGCACTCACCTCCATTAAGTCATCTTCTGTTAATACCTCTGGTGTGGTATGTATCAGCTCTTGAATTTCTCCAAGATCTGTATCTTGAAAAAAATCCATGCTTTTTTTTCTTTTTGCATGTGAATTACTGTCATACGCAACATTTTTAATGAATTTCACAAATATGATGTTTCTCAGAAGAAGCCAAACAAGATAAAATACATAGTATAGAAGTCCATGTCTATAAAGCTCAAAAACAGGTGAAAATAATAGTAATTGATGTCAGAATAGTGATTATCTTTAGGGAAGCTTGATGAGGGGGAAGCACAAGTTAGATTTCTATGGTGCTGGTAGTATTTTACTTTTGATTTGGTTGTTAGTTAGAGAGGACTCGTGCAGTTCAATCTGTGTTTTACAAGGGACAACTGTATGTCTAAATATAAAAGATAAAATAATAAAACTCCAAGAAGAAATATAGGAGAATATATTCATGGCTTTGGAGCAGGCAGAGTTCTCAAAGAAAACACAAAAAGCACTAGACATAAGAGGAAGAGTGATAAATGGAACTAATTGAAATAAACAGCTCCTCAGAACAATATGCAGTTATGAGAATTAAAGGATACTGTGTGTGGTAGTTATATTTGTGTGTCAACTTGGCTGGGCCTGGTTGAGTGGCTGGGCAGCTGGTGATAGTTATTCCCCATGATGAGACTGGCAATCAGCTCCATGGTGGGATCTACCACAAGCAGCTGAGTAGCTGCCTTTGGGATATGGTCTGCTTCCTGTATATAAGGAGAAGCCTTGGGAATAGTGTCTAGCTTATGGCACACTTGGACCCTTAATGTAGCAGTGTCATGTTCAGCAGCCTGCCATGCTCTGCCGACCTTGGGACTTACAATGGACTTAAATTAATGGCCTGCCATGTCGTTTGGTAACATTGGGATTGTGCCTTTTTACTTGTCAACCTTGGGTTTGTCAGCCTCAGCATCCAGCAGCTGTCTGAGTGAAGAAACTGCTCTAGCTCCAATTGGCTGGGTGCAGGAGGTAGAGCTGGACCCCAAGGTCGAGGGGCTTTCACCCAGCACCTAGGCCTGACACTTTGAACTTGGACTTAAAGCCTCCAAATTGTAAGAATAAACTCCTGTTTGTTAAGGCCATCCCATTTGTGGTATATTTCTTGTCAGAGCAGCACTAGGTAACTGGAACACTGTGGAAGAGAATGTTTGGAATACGTGTATTTAACAAAGAACTAATATCCTCAGTACATAAAAAAACTCTCCTAAATTAACAAGATATGATAGATTAATAAAGAAGTTGAATTTCTCACCCAATTAGAAACATTCTTAGATTTGAACACGTATTTGATAAAAGAGATTATCTGTTTCCCAATTGCAAAATATTACTGATTTTTCCAGTGTAATTTTTATTGAATGTTAAAAATCCTTATAAACTTTAAAAGAAAAAAAAAAAGGATAAATGGCCAATCCACAATGCAGGAATACAGTCTAGAATACTTAGAAAATGTAATGTTGTTGTTGTTGTTAGGTGCCGTTGAGTTGGCTGTGACTCATAGTGACCCCATGTACAACAGAACAAAACACTGCCAGTCCTGCACAGTCTCACAAGCCTTGCTATACCTGAGCCCATTGTTGTAGCCACTGGGTCAAACCATCTCATTGAGGGTCTTCCCCTTTTTTGCTGAACCTTCACTTTACCGAGTATGAGATCCTTCTCCAGGGAATGTTCCCTTCTGGCAACATGACCAGAGTAGCTCAGATGAAGTCTGGCCATTCTTGCTTCCAAGGAGCATTCTGGCGGCAGTTCTTCCAGGACGGATTTGTTAGTTCTTCTCGCAGTCATGGTACTTTCAGTATTCTTTGCCAGCACCAAAACTCAAAAGCATCAACTGTTTTTTTGTCTTTCTTATTCATTGTCCAGCTTTCCCATGCATAAGAAGGTATTGAAAATACATGGCTTGGATTAAGTACACCTTAGTCTTCAAAGAGACATCTTTGCTCTTCAGCACTTTAAAAAGGTCTTTTGCACAGAAACCACCATACGAGACAAAGAAGGACATTATATAATGATTAAAGGATCAATTGAACATGAAGACATAACCATAATAAATATTTATGGACCCAATGAAAGAGCCCCCAAATACATAAATCAGACGTTAAAAGAGTTGAAAAGCCAAATAGATGATTCCAC
>NW_006922028.1:267813-269112 GCF_000298275.1 Orycteropus afer afer | reverse complement strand
TACTTACTCTATGAGTCCATTTGTATATATCTCAAAAAGTGGTAAAATAATACTAATTGATGTCAGAATAGTGATTATCCTTAGGGAAACTTGATGAAGAGGGAGCACAAGGTGGAATTTTATGGTGCTGGTAATATTTTATTTTTGATCTGTGTGTTAGTTGGATGTACGTGTTCACTTAGTGAAAATTCATTGATCTAGACACTTAAGATATGTTGCATTTTTCTGTACATGTTGTACTTCAATAAAAAGAAAATTGGAAAAAAAAATGAAGTAATATAACAACCAAATGCCAACTTAAACTTAGATTGTTGTTGTTGTTATGTGCCATCGAGTCAGCTCTGACTCATAGTGACCCTATTTACAACGGATTTAAACTCTGCCCAGTCATGTGTCATCCTACCTATCCTTGCTATACTTGAGCCTATTGTTGCAGCCACTGTGTCAATCAATCTTGTTGGGGGTCTTCCCCTTTGTCACTGACCCTCTGCTTTACCAAGCATGATATCCTTAGATTAGATCTATGGGTAGACCTAATCTATTAGGTAAATTTAGATTTGTTGTTGTTGTTGTTATGTGCCGTTGAGTCGGCCCCGACTCATAGCGACCCCTCCTTGGGTTTCCGAGGCAGTATCACTACGGAAGTAGGATTGCCCAACCTTCCTTCCGAGGAGTGGCTGGTGGGTTTGAACCGCCAGCCTTCTGGTTAGCAGTCAAGTGCTTTAGCCACTATGCTACCAGAGTTTTAGATCCTGATAATCTATTTTTGGAACAATGTGGGAAATTTAAGTATTGAATAGATATTAGATGTTCTTAAATATATTTATTAAATTTTTGAGGTATAGTAATAGTATTGTGGATATTAAGGAGAGATTTATTTTTAGTAGATATAAGTTGAAGTGTTTATGAGTAAAGTGCCATGGTGTTGGCAATGTATTTTCAAATGGTTCAGTAAAACAAATATATATACACACACACACACATACACACACATACACATACACATATATATAAACATTTATTAAATTTAAGCAGTAAGAATACTTATAATTTATGTACCATTCTTTGAACTATTTTGCATGTTTAAAAATATGTATCATAGTAAGATGGGAAAAGAAATCCTAAAGCATTAGTTGGTGTTAATTTTTAGCTACATGTGGCTTGTTTGTCTGGAGCCCTTTACAAAGGCTGAACTGAGCCAGAATGATGTGCAATGTTGTTTTGTCTCTTTCCTCCAAATCTTGATTGGCTCATTTTACATTTCCTGGAGACAGTACCCCAGGTCAGCTGCTGCCTGAC
>NW_006922028.1:265269-267313 GCF_000298275.1 Orycteropus afer afer | reverse complement strand
TGTGAAAAGAAAAAAGGAAACCTAGGCAGAGCCAGCAGTGGTCCAGATGTATTACATCAGAAGAATGAAAGTGTGAAAGGTCAGAGACCCTATTCTGTAAAGGGGAGCGTATACCTATGACTTATAAAAGGGATTGTATGGATGGAGGAGACAGATACAGAAGACCCTGTATAAATGGAGCACTGTAGGGTACAAGCAAATAAAACCCTGGGCAAATGTGGGAGTGGAATGAGAGAAGACAAAAGGCTGCAGTGTAGTGTCCTATAAGGAATAGAGACCCTCCCTACAAGCATGTGATTGTATGGTATTTCAAAGTTCCCCTATGTACAGTACAGAGAACCACCCATCAAAAAAACATTTTGATGTCTCTGTTTTAATAATTTCAAGGTGGACTGTGGAGTCAGACTACCTGGATTGCTAGTTCTGGCCCTATTACTTACTAATAATGTGAATTTGGCCAAGTCACTTAGCCTTCTGTGTCTCTGTTTTCTTATAAATTGGGATTTTATTTGTATGCTGTGTTTAGGGTTAAATTAGTTAATATATACAATATGCTTATAACAATGCCTGGCACGGACTAATGCCATCTAAGTGTAAACTATGATGCTGATAATAAGAAGGAAGAGGATATGGAAGAGGAGGGGGAGAAGAAGACACGGAATCATTCACAGTCATTACCTTCCCTTTTTCTTTAAACTTACAATTTCTGAATCCACCATTTTAGCCTGAAACCCCAACTCTTAGAGTCATTGTTGACTGCTCATTTTCTCTAGTATTTCTAGCACTCAATTGATTGGCAAGTTGTGTAGATTTGACTTTCTCATGTTTATTACATCTCTTACCCCATTTCACTATCAAAAACTTCACTTAAGTTTACTTCTTACCTTAATAATTAACATCTTTTTGATTTTGCTCTCACTCTGGTCCCCTCCACTTCGGTATGTCTCCACAATGTTTCCAGATTGAGTAATGTCAAAACCTTTTGAAAACACTTCAGTGGCGCCCATTGTTGTCAACTAAGCATGAAGCCTTCAATCCTGGATTTGTAGTCTTAATCTGAGTTTTGCTTCTAGATTTAGTTCTTTTTGTTCTTTGATATGCACTTAATATTCTGTTCAATCTAGGTTTTGCACAGTTACCTGAACCCTTCTCAGTTTCAGTTTGTGCTACTTTTAGCTAATGGTCTTGGCAGTTAACAGCTACCAGAGTGTCAGTTTCCTCATCTGTAATTGTGGGCAATAAGAAACTCTACTTCATTGTATAGTTGTGAAGGTTACAGGAATTAACACAAGTAAAGGATGTAGCACAGAGTGTAGCTAAAGTAAGCACTGAATAAATGCCAGTTATGATGATGATTGTGATTAGTGCTACTGTTTATGCTGTTCTTTTACACAAAATGTCTTTCACCTCTCACTCCTTTTGATAATATACTGTCTTTCAATTCTAAGTCTTCTTAAATCCTGCCCGTTTATAAAATCCTTTCTAACTCCTTTCAACTGGATGTCTTCTCTCCCTCCTCTGAACTCTTGTGTGTTCTCCTATTTTTGGAATTTGTTTTGTGTGGCCTATGATTAATTTTAGGAGCTCTGGTAGCGTAGTGTCTAAGGCACTTGACAGCTAACCAGAAGGCTGGAGGTTCAAACCCACCAGCCACTCTTCGGAAGGAAGTTTGGGCAATTTACTTCCATAGTGACACTGCCTCAGAAACCCAAGGAGGGGTCGCTATGAGTCAGGTCCAATTCGATGGCACATAACAACAACAACAACATGATTAATTTTGGACTTTTTAAAAAAAACCCTTTCTACAGCCATTTTCAACACAGGGACGCCAGAGTAGCAGGCCGGAAGAGCAGGGAAGGGGGTAAAAGCCTTGAGCCCCAGGCTTACAGGTGAGGAGAGACAACGCAGGGACGCCAGAGTAGCAGGCCGGAAGAGCAGGGAAGGGGATAAAAGCCTTGAACCTGGACAGAAGAGCAATCAGCCAAAGGGATTAGGTGAGGAGGGGAAACTCAGGCCGCCCAGAGTAGCAGGCCGGAAGAGCAGG
>NW_006922028.1:254685-262025 GCF_000298275.1 Orycteropus afer afer | reverse complement strand
GAGATGGATTGATACGGTGACTGCAATGATGAGCTCAGGTATAGAAGTGATTGTGGGGCTGGCGCGGGATAGAGCAGTGTTTCGTTCTGTTGTGCATGGGGTCGCTATGAGTCCGAAACGACTCGACGGCACTTAACAACAACAACAAGATCCATTTTCATTCAAAACCACAATAAAGTTTCCCAAACAGAAAATTAATCTCTTGAAGGTAGGGTTGCTTCTTGACTCATCTTTATAGTCCATCAATATCCAGCAAGATCCCATAGATCCCTTACATTTTTTAAAAAATTGACAAGTTTAATTGATAAATTGATTCAGTTTAATCGATAAAACCAGTTTGCTGGACTGTCATAGCTCCTAGTTATGAGTTGACAATCATAGAGTCCTAGGTATTCACTGCTGCCTAATCTTCCTTCCCTCCTCCCCTCACCAATTTCCATACTCATTGCTGTGGAGTCAGATCTGACTCATAGCGACCCCTCCTTGGATTTCCCAGTCAGTATCACTACACAAGTAGATTGCTCATTCTTTCTTCTGAGGAGTGGCTGGTGGTTTGAATTGCAAAATACCTTAGGCACTACAACACCGGAACTCTTACCAATTTTTATTTTAATTTTTATTATGACTTGGGTGAAAGAAACATTGTTGGCCAACCTTATTTATATATGGTCACGGGTATATTCCCTTCTGCCTAGACATACCTGATTGTTAAGCCTGTCTACCCATCTATTTACCCAAAGGTTAATACTTGTTATCATTGATAACACAGTATTGCATACACATGCACAGTGTTTATCACAATTGTCTGTACCGCTTGTGCACATCTCTGTGTCTTCCTTTTCTTTAGTGTTATTGTGTTGGTCACTTGATCTGGATATTGCTTTTCCCTTTACCCAAATCAATACTTGTCTTTTACCTACCTAGGAATTTTTCCTCCCTTCCCCTCCCATCCCTGGTAACCAACAAAGAAAGTTTCCTTCCATATATAAACCTTTACTTGATTTTTTACGATAGTGGATTAATACAATAATTGCTCTTCTGTGACTGACTTATTTCACTCAGCATAATGTCCTCCAAGTTAATCCATGTTATGCAGTGTTTCACAGATTCTATGTTATTCTTTAGTTTTGCATAATATTCCATTGTGTGCATGTACAACACTTTGGTTATTCATTCTTCTTTGATGGGCTTTTAGGTTGATTCCATCTCTTTGCTATTGTGAATAGTGCTGTGATGAACAAGGGTGTGTGTATGTCTGTTCTTGTCCTGGATCTCACTTCTTTAGGATATATACCTAGTAACAGGATTGCTGGATCAAATGATATTTCTATTTCCAACTTTTTAAGAAATCACCATACTGATTGCTACAGCAGTTGTGTCATTTTACAGTCCCACCAGCAGGGTCTGAGAGTTCCAATCTCTCCACATCTTTGTCAGGATTTGTGATTTTCTGTCTTGTTGAACTTTGCTGTTAGTGCTAGGGTGAGATGGTATCTCATTGTTGTTTTTATCTGCATTTTCTAAAGACTAGTGATCATGAATATTTCTTCATGTGTTTCTTCGCTGCCTGAATATCTTCTCTGATGAAGTGTCTAGTCATTGCATTTTTGTCTTTGTGATGATGAGGTGTTGAAGTTTTCTATAAATTTTGGAGATAAGTCCTTTGTCAGATATGTCGTAGCTGAATATTTTTTCCCCAATCTGTAGGTTCTTTTTTTGCTCTTTGGAGAAGTCTTTTGATGCACATGAAAATTTAATTTTCAGAATATTCCAATCATCTAGTTTATCTTCTGTTATTTGTGCGTTTTAGGTTATGCTTGATAGTTTATTTATGCTATAAATTAGGGCCCGTAGTGTGCCTCTGTTTTTCCCTTGAGGAACTTTATAGTTTTAGGTTTCATATTTATGTCTTTGAACCACCTGGAGTTATTTGTTTTGTATAGTGTGAGGTATGGATCTTGTTTCATTTTTCTGCAAATGGATAACAGTTTTCCCAGCACCATTTGTTAAAGAGACTGTCTCTTCTTCATTGGATGGATTTCGGCCCTTTGTCAATAATCAGCTGACCAGCTGACCACAGGTCGATGGATCTATTTCTGGGTTCTCATTTCTGTTTCGCTGGTCTGTGTGTCGTTGTTCCCAAACCAGGTTGTTTTGACTACAGTGGCTATATATTAGATTTTGAGGTTTGAGAATGTGAGATCTCCTACTTTGTTCTTCTCCAGTAGTGCTTTGCTTATCCAAGGACTCTTTCATTTCCATGTAGAATTAGTCCTTAAAGAATTTTGATGGAATCAGGATCAGAATTTGTGTCAGGCTGGGTCTCTCTAGAGGAACAAAACCAGTAAAACTTAGATATAGAAAGAGAAAGAGAAATTTCTTAGGAAAATGGCTCACACACTTGTAGAAGCTGGCAAGTCCAAAGTTCTTGGATCAAATGTCAAGCAGGAGGCTTTTCCCGACTCACGCAGCTATAGGGGCTGACGAGCTTAAGGTTGACAAGCAATATACGGGCTATTGACTCCAACTAATGACAAATCCAAGATCTCCAGGCTGACTGGTGGATTGTTCGCTCATGGACAGTTGTAGGCAGCACAGCAGAATCCTGATCCACAGACAAGTGTCACTTTTCCCAGGATATCCATAAATATACTGGAAGCAGGCCACACCCCTAAGGAAACTCCTTTTCAACAGATTGGCTACTCAAAACATATATGTCTGATCCTGTCATGGGAATAACCACACCATAACTGCTTAAACCACACAGAATTGTGGTCCAGCCAAGTCTAGCTCCAACTATCACAGGATTGCACTGAATTTATAGATTGCTTTGGGTACTAGTGACATTTTCACAATGTTCAATATTCCTAGCCACAAACATGGTATGTTCTTCCATTTATGCTGATCTCATAGTTTCTTGAAGTAGTGCTTTGTAGTTTTCTTTGTATAGGTCTTTTGTGTCCCTGATAATATTTATTCACAAAATTTTTGTCTTTTTGGTAGCTATTGCAAATGGTACTGATTTCCTTATTATTATTTTTTTCAGTGATCTCTTTGCTGGTATAGAGGAATCCAATTGATTTTTGTATGTTGATCTTGTATCCTGCCACTATGTTAAATCTTTCAATTAGTTCCAGTAGTTTTCTTGCTGGGTCTCTTGGGTTTTCCATATATAGGATCATATCATCAGCAAATAGGGATAGTTTGACTTCTTACTTACCAATTTGGATGCCTTTGATTTTCCTTTCTTGCCTTATTGCCCTGGCCAGGACTTCCAATACAATATTGAATAGAAGTGGTGATAGAGGGCATTCTTGTCTGGTTCCCGATTGCAATGGTTTCAGTCTCTCTCCATTGAGAATAGTGTTGGCTGTTGGCTTTGTATATAAGCCCTTTATCATGCTGAGGAATTTCCATTCTATTCCTATTTTTCTGAGAGTTTTTGTGAAGAATGAGTGTTAGATTTTATCAAATGCCTTTTCTGCATTGATTGATATGATCATGTGGTTTTTTTCTTTATGTGATGGAATATGTTGATTGTTTTTCTAATGTTGAACCATCCTTGCATACTTGGTATGAATCCTAGTTGGTATGATGTATTATTTCTTTGATATGTTGTTGGTGTCTGTTGGCCAGAATTTTCTTGAAGATTTTTGCATCTAAATGCAAAAAAAAAAAAAAAAAGGTTTTTCGTCCATAGTTTTCCATTGTAGTGTTGTTTTTGCCTGGTTTTGGGATCAAGGTTATGTTTGCTTCATAAAATGAATTTGGGAGGATTCCAACCTTTTCTATTTTCTGGAATAGTTTGAGTAGGATTGGTGTCAGTTTTCTGAATACTTGGTAGAATTCTCCAGTGGGCTAGTGATATTTTTGTTAGTAATTTTTTTATGTCCTGTTCAATTTCTTCTTTTGTTATGGATCTGTTGAAATTTTCTACCTCAGTCTGTGTTAGTTTAGGTAAGTGGTATATTTCTAGACATCTGTGCATTTCTTCCAGGTTTTCAAATTTGTTGGAGTACAGTTTTTCATAGTAACCTGATACTATCCTTTTCATTTTGGTTGGTTCTGTTGTGACATCACCCATTTCATTTATTCATGTTATTTGCATCTTCTTCTGCTTTTCCTTTGTTAAGTTCATCAGTGGTTTGTCGAGTTTATTAATCTTTTCAAAGAACCAACTTCTAATCTTGCTGAATTTTTCTATTGCCTTTCTATATTCTGTTTCATATATTTCAGCTTGAAACTTTATTAATTCTTTTCTTCTGGTGACTGTAGGCTTTTTTTTTTTTATTGCTCTTTTTCTAATTGTGGGAGATGTTTGGTTAAGTTGTTGATTTTGGCTCTTTCTTTCTTTCTTTTTTTTTTTTTTTTTTGATGTGTGCGTTTATTGCTATAAATTGGCCTTTCATTACTGCTTTTGTTGTGTCCCAAAGATTTTGGTATGTTGTGTTTTCATTTGTGTTTGATTCAAGTTTTTCAATTTCATTTTTTATTTCTTCTATTACTCAGTAGTTTTTAAGGAGAGTGTTATTCATCTTCCTTGTGTTTGTTCTTTTTCTATTGATCTTCTATTGTTGATTTCTAATCTATAGCATCATAATCTTAGAAGGTGCTTTCAGTATTTTTAAATTTATTGAGGTTTGCTTTGTGGCCTAACATATGGTCTGTCCTGGAGAATGTTCTGTGTGCACTGGAAAAGAATATATATCGCGCTCTTGCTGAGTGAAGTGCTCTGTAGATGTCTATAAGGTCAATTTGGTTTATCATATTGTTTAGTTTTCTGTGTCTTTGTTGAGTTTCTTTCTAATTGTTCTATACTTCATTGAAAGTCATGTATTAAAATCTCTTACTATTATGGAGTGATCTATTTGTCTTTTCAGTTCTGTTAAAGTGTGATTTATGTATTTTGCATCCTTTTATTAGATGTGTGGGTATTTATTATGGTTATGTCCTCTTGTGCAACAGATCCTTTAATCATTATATACTATCCTTCCTTGTCTCTTATGGTAGGTTTTGTCTTAAAGTCAATTTTTTAAGAAATTAATATTGCCGCTCCTGCTCTTTTTTGATTGCTATGTGCTTGATGTATCTTTTTCCAACTTTTGATGTTTTTTTGTGTATTTTCATCTTTGTCTCTAGGGTGAGTCTCTTGTAGCCATCATATTGATGGGCTATTTTTTCTTATCCAGTCTGCAACTCTCTATCTCTTGAGTGGTACATTTCATACATTTACATTCAATGTAATTATTGACAAGTATGAATTTGTTGCTGTCATTTTGTTATGTGTCTCCTCCCCCCAGCCATGGTGATGCTGATTTCTTTGTTCCTTATACTTTTGTATGCTGAGCTCATTTTGTTTATGAATCATGTTATCATTTCCTTCTTTGTTGTTGTTTAATATTTGCTAAATATTTGTGTCTGTCCTCTTTTATTTTGATGTGAAGGTTTATCATTTTTCTTTGAGGTTACCCTGTGATTTACTGTTTTCTTCCCAAGCTTAGAAGATTCTACTGTATCTCACAATTGTCTTAACTTTCTCACTATTTAGAAGTTCTGTAACTACACTATTTATTTCCTTTTTTTGGTTTGTAGTTGTCCTCATGTATCAATTGATGTCTCTGGTTTCCTGTTTACAAACTTGTAAGTTTATTTTACTTTGGATATTTCTATTACAGGTTTAGGAGCTCTGGTAGTGTAGTGCCTAAGGCACTTGACTGGTAACCAGAAGGCTGGTGGTTCAAACCCACCAGCCACTCCTCAGAAGGAAGATTGGGCAATCCTACTTCCGTAGTGATACTGCCTGGGAAACCCAAGGAGGGGTCGCTATGAGTCTGGTCCGACTCAATGGCACATAACAATAACAACAACAACAACATTACAGGTTTGGTTTCTGGGTTACATCATAATATGTGTTAATTATTAGTTGTTGGCTGCTGTTGCTTCTCTATCCAAAGCAGTCCCTTTAGCATCTCTTGTAAGGTTGATCTGGTTTTCACAAATTCCCTTAATTTCTGTTTTCCTGGAAATGTTCTAATTTCACCATTATATTTGAGGGACAGTTTTGCTGGGCATATAATTCTTGATTCGAAATTTTTTTCTTTCTGGGTTTTATATATATCATCCCATTGTCTTCTCACTTGCATGGTTTCTGCCAAGATATCTGAGCTTAGTCTTATTCATTGCCGTTTCTAGGTAACTTTTTGTTTTTCTTGTGCTGCTTTCAGGATTGTTTCTTTGTCTTTGGTTTTGTTGAGTTTGATGATGATATGTGTTGGTGATTTTCTTTTGGAGTCTATCCTGTTTGGGGTTCATTGAACTTCTTGACTGGATATATTCTCATATTTCATTATATTATGGAAATTCTTTTCCAAGAAATCTTCATCAATTTTCTCTGTGTTTTTGTCTCTTACTGTTCGGTAATTCCAACTATATGTAAGTTAGTCCTTTTGATGGTGTCCCACATAAATCTCAGGCTTTCTTCATTGTGTTTAGATATATTTTTTCTGATTGATTCTTTAACAAAGTAGTGTTGAGGTGTTTGTCTTCAATCTCACTAATTCTGTCTTCCATTTATTCAATTCTACTCCTTTGACCATTCAATGTGAATGAAATTTTAGTATTAATCTTCTGGATTTATATTTATTGTTTGTATATCATTTCTAATTGTTCATTTATTTTGTCAGTTTGTTCTTGTAATCTTTCTCTAATTTTTTTTCTAGAATTTTGTCTGTGTTTTCCTTAAATTTGTCAGTGTTTTCCTTGATCTGTCTCTCAATCTACTGATAATAGCTAAATACAATTCTTTTGAATTCCTTATTAGGGAGTTCCAATGCTTTTTACTTCTCAGAGAGAATTTCTGAGTCTGTATCCTGGTCCCTTGTTTGTGCTACTTTATCTTGCTTCTTTCTGTGGGTTGGGATGGTCAGTTGTCTCCAAGATATTGTGACATCATTGTATTTATGTTTAATTGGTGATTGTATGCTGGTGTGATTGGCCCAAGATTTTTCTTTTCTTTCTTTTTTCCTTTTTTTTTTTTTTTTTTGATATATCTGAGTGAGCAGTGTACTGAGCTCCTCTATTCACTAGTTGGCAGCACTTAGGCACTCACTGTCTGTCTCCTGGTCGGTGTGATAGATAATGAGAGTATGTGCACAGATCTCTGTTAGCTGTTCATGAAGAGCAGCAGTTAAAGGTAAGTTGGGCTGGTATTGGCCACTGTATATTACTGGTCCATATATTAGTTTGTGCAAAAGCAAGTGGTGATCTTCACTCAGTGGGTGGAGCTGCAGTAGGGGCAGGCATGTTTGTGTTGTGTGGGCATTTTTTTTTTTTTTTTTTTT
>NW_006922028.1:244900-250498 GCF_000298275.1 Orycteropus afer afer | reverse complement strand
TCCACGATTATCTTCTGTGTCTGTGTTAACTGGTTTCCCTTTTCTTTGTTGAAGAGGGTCTGTGCATTCCTTCTGCCTACTCCGCCATCTTGCCGGGACTCTGTGTGGGCATTTTTGCTGTCTCCCACTCAGTTAGACAAAAAAATAAAAAATAAGAAATAAAAAAAAAACCAAAAAATGAAAACAAGAGGATAAAAAACATAAACCACATAAACAAGGAGGAAAGGCAACAATTAAAAAAAAGGGCTATAAGTGAGAAGAAATATATTAAAAATATTTTAAAAAGACAAAAGAAAGATAAAGAGAAGAAAAACTCATACAATATCTGGGGAAACGGGAATAAGAGAAAAGAGCAAGAGCAAAAGAATAAGAAAGAAAAATAAGAAAACTGCAAAAAGAAAAACTAGGGATAGTAAGACCTGAAAGAAAGGACAAAGAAGGGAACCAGGAATAGAGAAGTGGGATGGGAAAGGAAGAAAAAGAAGTAACTTAAAACAAACAAAAAAAAAACTGGGGGTGTGGGGCAGAGCACCCAGCTCTGTCAGGGCACACAGACCAGGATTGAATTCTTCCCAGCCCAGAAGGAGAATGGGAGGTAGCGGATGGCCACACCTCCATTCAGCAAGAGTGTGTGGGGTATAAGCATAGCAAGTTGAATATTGCAACTTTCTAGTCATCAGCCTCCAGTGCAGTTGCCTGTGTTGTCTTTGGCAAGTGGAGCCTTTTGTCAGTTTGCTGCTTGGATCAGAATGCCACTTACAAATATTAAAAATGGCTGTGCCTTCATGACAACTGAAAGTCCACAGCTCAGTTTGTCTCCCTTTCTCGTTGTCAGCCATCAGTGCCTTTGCCCATGCAGTCCTTGGTGAGCAGAGCTAATTCTTAGGTTGCTGCCTGGATCAGAATGCCACTTGTAAATATTCAGATTGGCCATGCTGTCAGGATAGCTGATAGTGTGTAGCTCCATTTGTCTCCTTATTCATTGTTTACATTCAGGTTCTTTTAATGGTTGTTTTTTAATCCACTTCTTTATGCTCTCTTCAAAGCTAAGGGTCCCAGGATTATCTTCTGTATGTTTCAATTGGTTTCTCATTTCTTTATTGGAGAGAGTCTATGTAGTTTGTCTGCCTATTCCACCATTTTGGTGGAAGTCTCCCTCCGTAGGTGATTTTTTTTATAGGAAACCTGTCCTTAGGACAACTCTAAAATTGTGGTATCCAAAAGTCTTTAGAAACAGTTTCATACTTGATATTTTGGTGCTAAGAAGTAAGGATCTAAGTAATCAACATGAGGAAATCAGAACTTTGATGATACTCCTTTACACATATTGGAGATGGTAGAAGGAGCTGTACCGTAAGTTTTTCAATGCTCATGGCAGAAAAGTTCTAGTTTATTTCTATTTTTTTTCTCTACCTTCACAAATGGCTTAATCAAAGATTACTTCCCTCCCCCCTTCTGTACCCATCTGTTTCTCTTTGGTGTAGAGTAATGGCAGGGGATATAAGAGATGAAGAAAATCCTTTATTTCATGGGAATACTCTCTAAACCCCATTGCCTTACCTCCTCTTTCTTCTGTGCTTGCTTCTAAGATTGCTACCTGAAGCCTGTAGAAGTTTTAGTTAGGCAAAGTTGCTGATTCCAGCCTTCAAATGAGATATCACTTCACACCACTATTGTTATTGTTATATATTCTCCAGTCTATTTTGACTCATAGAGACATAGTAGAAATATCCTCTAGGGTTTTCTCAGCTGTAATCTTTATGAGAAGCAGATCACCAAATCTTTCTCTTAAAAAGCCATTGGGTGGGTTCAAATACTCAAAATTTTGGCTAGTAGCCGAGTGCTTTTCCATTTGTACCAGGGCTTCTTTCAGTTAGCGTTCAAATGAAAAGAAATAGTCTTCCCCAAGCCAAAACAAGGAATGTTTCTCTGGGTGGGCTGTTACACCAGGCTGATGAGTTCTTTGGAGCAAGCTTAACCAAACCAGATCATTTTAAGCAAGGGTTTGAAAAGTTAGAAAGCTGACTTAATGGAGGACAGATTTATTTTCAGATTTATACTTTTAATGTTAGTTATATTCTTTTATACACAGTATATCCAAGGATCCATGCCCTACAAGTAAAGTAAATGAGTACAAATCCAACTCAGCCTGGGGAAGATATTACATAGATTCAAGGACTAGTGATCAGAAACTCTTCATATTAGGACCAATGGATTGCTTATGCAGTATCTACTGCTAAAAGGCCAGGCTATAGCGCTTCCTACCTGGATCTGCTTCAGACTCAGGATGGAAAATTGGTGACTTACACAGGTAATAGAATCTCTTTAAAGATATCTCTCTAATGTATTTACTTTCCAGACAGCAAAATGTCAAGCTGCTAACAGATGAGTTGTTTGTACTTTAAAAGTTTACTGTTCCAGTTAGGACATTCTTGATGGCATTTTATATTCTCTTTGCAGTATAGTCAGCTGATTCATGCTGTATTCTGAAGGTTATGAGTCTCCATGTGATGTTAAGAGCTATATGTCTGAACCATTAAAGAAGTATATAAAATGCAGTGCTGCTCAGTGGAATTATATGAACCAGAAGTATTTCATTTTATGCCATGGCTCTAGTTATATTTGTAGTTTTTGAGCATTGGTAGTTCTACTTCTTTTACTTTTGGAGTTATAGCTGTCTCTGCTCTGTTGAAAAACTTGGAGTGAGGTTGTTACTAGATGAGCTCTTCATATTTATTATATATGTTTTAAATTCAACTTAAAATGCCACTCTTTACTGAGTTACTGCTATATAAAATGTTTTCTGCTAGTTGCTAAGAAGCCTACCAAGTTGATTACAGCATAGTTCGTACTATTCAAGATCTTATAAGCAAATCCATAACCAAAGTGGTTGAGAGTGTTAGAAAAATGAAAAAAAAAAATCAGAAAAATTGAAGATAAAAAAGATAATTATTTGTTTGTGATATCTGGAAAAGCTGCATTAAAAATATTTTTTGAAATGTACACTGAAGAATGGATGGGATTTGAATTGATAGATTTTGTGGTTAAAAAAAAAATGCAGGAAAAAGGAAAGCCATGGATCCATCCACAATGTCTGGAAAAAGTGTGGAATATGCATAAACAGTAGGTAGTCATGGCTGAGGCATAGGGGCTTGTAGTGGAGTAGGAGCTGAGTCCACCTAAGATTGCTGTTCTCTCTAGGGTGTTCTTGCTGCTGGGGAATGACTATGTTTTCCAGCTTTCTTTGGGATGCAGACAGAAGTGATGGGTCATTTCCAGATCTAAGCCTGCTGCTTTCACTTTTTCTTCTCTCCACTTGCCAATTAGATATTGATTCCAAGGTGACCTTGAAGGCCTCATATTGAAATTTGTCCAGCCTCTGTCAGTCTGGATTCTGATGACTGAGAGGATCAGAGTACTCCCCACCTTTGCCTTCCTATCCCTTGTAGAAACACTTACAGGTACTTTGATGAGCAAGAAAATATTTCACTTGTTTAGTGAAATATTAGATTTTATTAAGGCAGTGGATGTTGATCTTAACTAACGCATTAACTAAAAAGGGGAGGTAAACTTTGCCCATGTTTTTCAGAGTCAACATGATGTAGTAGAAAAAAAAAAAAAAAAACTAGGCTAGAAATCATGGATTTCATTTATTCATTCATTTCATAGTTCTTTAGATTTTATAGTTTGTCTAATCCTGAGCGGAATATTGGATGTGCTATGCTTAGTAAGGAGCTCTGGTAGCATAGTGGCTAATGCACTTGACTGCTAACCAGAAGGTTGGCAGTTCAAACACACCAGCCACTCCTCAGAAAGAAGATGGGGCAATCTACTTCCGTAGTGATACTGCCTAGGAAACCCAAGGAGGGGTCGCTATGAGTCGGGTCTGACTCGACGGCATATAACAACAACAACAACAACATGCTTAGTAAGACATAGCTTATGCTATTATGGCACTTACAGTGCAAGAGAAGGGAATGTAACTAGGCCATTTGATATAATATGATACCTTATTTCCCAGTGTGGTCATCAGACTAGCAACATCAGTGTCATTTAGGAACTTTATAGAAATACAGAGTCTCAGGCCCTGGCCTTAAATAAACTGAATCATAATTTGCATTTCAATGAGATTCTTAAGTGATTTGTATGCACACTAAAATTTGTAAAGCACTGATGAAATGAGTGCTGTGGTAGGGATGGGCATAAGGGCAATTAACACAAAGAAAGAACACATATGCCAGGCTTGGAGTTTTCCAGCAGGTATCCTTGATGGCTAGCTGACTTCTTCATAACAGGTTTTGGTCCTAACACTGTGTGACTTTGGCCAAGCCACTTACATTCAACTTTGATATCCTTGTCTGTAAAAATAGGAATAATAATCCAAGGTTGTTTTGAGCCTCAAGACCTTCCAAGATTCTATTGAGGCAAACGAGTTTTATGTAGAAGTGCTTTGACTATTATAAAGCTGTATACTGTTGTTAGGTGTCATTGAGTTTGTTCCAATTCACAGCTACTCTGTGTACAGCTGAACCAAACACTGCCCAGTCCTGCACTATCCTGACAGTCATTGCTGTCTGAGCCCATTGTTGTAGTCACTTTGTCAATCCAACTTGAGGTTTTCTCCTTTTTGCTGACCCTCTGCTTTACCAAGCATGATGTGCTTCTTCAGGGACTGTTTTTTTCTGATGTTGTTGTTGTTAGGTGCCATCGAGTCGTCTCTTGACTCATAGCGACCCTATGCACAGCAGAATGAAACACTGTCCGGTCCTGAGCCAACTCCATGATTCTTGCTATTCTTGAGCCCATTACCACTGCCACTGTGTCAATCCATCTCGTTGAGGACCTTTTCCTCTTTTGTTAACCCTCCACCTTACCAAGCATGACATCCTTCTCCAGGGAATGGTCCCTTCTGACAGCATGACCAAAGTATATGAGATGAAGTCTGGTTATTCTTACCTCCAAGGAGCATTCTGGCTGCACTTCTTCCAGGACGGACTTGTTAGTTCTTTCAGCAGTTCACGGTGCTTTCAGCATTCTTCGCCAGCACTACAGCTCAAAAGTATCAATTCTTCTTCAGTCTTCCTTATTTATTGTCCAGCTCTCATGTACATATGAGATGATTGAAAATACCATGGCTTGTGTCAGGTGCACCTTAGTCCTCAAGGAGACATCTTTGTTCTTCAGTACTTGAAAGAAGTCCTTTGCAGTCAATTTGCCCAGTGCTATACGTTGTCTAATATCCTGACTGCTACTTCCATTGGTGTCAATTGTAGAACCAAGCAATGTGAAGTCTTTGACAATTTCAATCTTTTTTCCATTTATTATAATTTTTCTTATAGGACCAGTGGTGAAGATTTTTGGTTTTTTTATATTGAGATGCAATCCATACTGCAGACTGTATTCTTCAATCTTCATCAGTAAGTACTTCAAATCATCCTCACTTTCAGCAAGCAAAGTTGTGTCATCAGCATATCGCAGGTTGTTAATGATTCTTCCTCCAATCCTAATGCCACATTCTTCTTCATATAGTCCAGCTTCTCAGATTGTTTGCTCAACATACAGATTGAATAAGTATGGTGAAAGGATACAACCTGCTGT
>NW_006922028.1:237710-244649 GCF_000298275.1 Orycteropus afer afer | reverse complement strand
CTAATTCTACATCCTCTTCTGAATCCAGCCTGCACCTCTGGAAGTTCTCTGTCAATATAGTGCTGCAACCATTTTTGAATTATCTTCAGTAAGATTTTACTTGCATGCTATATTAATGCTGTGGTTTGATAATTTCCACATTCTATAGGATCACCTGGGAATGGGTACAAACAAGGATCTCTTCTAGTCAGTTGGCCAGGTAGCTGTCTTCCAAATCTCTTGGCATAACCGAGTGAGTGCCTCCAGCAGAGCATCCATATGATAAAACATCTCAATGGGTATTGCATCAATTCCTGGAGCCTTGTTCCTCACCAATTCCTTCAGTGCAGCCTTGACCTCTTCCCTCAACACCTTTGGTTCTTGAACATATGCCACCTCCTGAAATGGATGAAGATTGAACAGTTCTTTTTAGTACAGTGACTCTGTGTTTTATTCCATCTTCTTTTGATGCTTCCTGCATCATTCAATATTTTGCCCACAGAATCTTTCAATATTGCAACTCAAGGCTTGAATTTTTCCCTCAGTTCTTTCAGTTTGAGAAATGATGAGCATGTTCTTCTCTTTTGGTTTTCTAATGCTAGGTCTTTGCACATTTCATTATAGTAATTGGCTTTGTCTACTTGAGCTGCTCTTTGAAATTTGTTCAGCTTTTTTTCTTGTCATTTCTTCCATTTGCTTTAACTACTCTTCACTTAACAGCAAGTTTCATAGTCTCTTCTGACATCCATTTTGGTCTTTTCTTTCTTTCTTGTATTTTTGATGAGCTCTTGCTTTCTTCATGGATGATACTCTTGGTGTCATCCCACAATTCTTCTGGTTTTCAGTCATTGGTGTTCAATGCATCAAATCTGTTCTTTAGATGGTCTCTAAACCCAGGAGGGATATATTCAAGGTCATATTTTGGCTCTTATGGACTTGTTTTAATTGTTTTCAACTTCAACTCACACTTGCATATGAGCAATTGATGGTCTGTTCCACAATCAGCTCCTGGCCTGGTTTTGGCTGAAGATATTGAGCTTTTCCATCACCTCTTGCCACAGATGTAGTCAATCTGATTCCTGTATACTCCATCTGGTGAAGTCCACATGTATAGCCACTGTCTGTATTGTTGAAAAAAGGTATTTACAAGGAATGAGTAGTTGGTCTTGAAAAATTCTATCATGTGATTTCTGGTGTTATTTCTGTCACCAAGGCCAAATTTTCCAATTACCAGTGATTGTTCTTTGTTTCCAACTTATGCATTCCAATCATCAGTGATAAGCAACACATCTTGATTGCATGTTTGGTCAATTTCCAAATGTAGAAGTTGATAAAAATCCTCAATTTCCTCATCTTTGGCTTTGTTGGTTGGTATGTAAGTTTTTATATCAGTAGTATTAACTGGTCTTACTTGTAGACATATGGATATTATCCTATCACTGACAGCATTGTACTTCAGGGCAAATCTTGAAACATCTTTTGTGATGGTGAATGCCATGCTATTCCTCTTCAATTTGTCATGCCCAGCATGACATGACATGGTTGTCTGATTCAAAGTGCCCAAAACCCATCCATTTCAGCTCACTAATGCCTAGGATATCAACCTTTATGCGTTCCATTTCTTTTCTGACAACTTCCAATTTTCCTAGATTCATATTTTGTACATTCCATGTTCTGATTATTAATGGATGTTTGAGCTGTTTCTCCTCAATTTGAGTCATGCCATGTCAGCACATGGAGGTCCTGAAAGACCTACTTTATCCATATAAGTAAGGTTGGTTCTATTCTCATGAGGCAGCAGTTTCCCAGTCCTATTTTGAGTGCCTTCTGACCCAAGGGGCTTGTCTTCCTGCACTGTGTCAGACAGTGTTTCCAAGCTATTCATAAAGTTGCCCTGTAATGTATCAGACAGTGTTTCTCTGCTATTCATAAGGTTTTTCCCAGCTAATTTTTGAGAAGTGGATGGGCTCCTCCTTCTTCTTCATCTGTCTTAGTCTGTAAGCTGCACTGAAACCTGTGCATCATGTATAACTCTGCTGGAGTCTGGAACACCAGTGGCACAGCCTCAAGCCTCACAGCAATGTAAAAGTCCCACAGGACGACAAACTGACAGACAAGTTTGTCTTCTTTAGCTGTTGGAAACCTCTGTGCCCTCCCCTTACCTAATTCCCACCTGGAACCTGCCACTTTGTGGTCCCTAGCTGCTCACTCCCTTTCCTGGCTCTAGGGTTTAGGGCCTAGCCTTGACTCCTGCCCCTTTTACCTGGATATCCTGCTGCTCTGCAGGTTCCCAGCCTCTCCTGCTTCCTCCCTTTCCCAGCTTAGGGGGCTTTTGGTCTTTCCTCATAATGAAGTCTCACTATTCTCACTTCTAGGGAGCATTCTGCCTTTACTTCTTCCAAGACAAATTTGTTTATTATTTTGGAAGTTCAATATTCTTCCCCACCACCATAATTCAAATGCATCAATACTTCTTTGGTTTTCCTTATTCATTGTCAAGCTCTCACATGCATAAGAGGTGATTGAAAATACCATGGCTTGGGTCAGGTGGATCTTAGTCTTCAAAGTGACATTTTTGATTTTTAATACTTTAAAGAGGTCTTTATAGAAGATATGCCTAATGTAGTATGTTGTTTGATTTCTTGACTGCTGCTTCCATGTGTGTTGATTGTGGGTCCAGGTAAAATAAAATCCTTGACAACATCAATCTTTTTCCCATTTATCATGATATTGCTTATAGGCCCAGTTGTGAGGATTTGTTTTTTATTTATGTGAGGTGTAATCTATACTGAAGGCTGTAGTCTTTGATTTTCATCAGTAAGTTCTTCAAGTCATCTTCACTTTCAGCAAGGAAGGTTGTGTTATTTGCATATCACAGGTTGTTAATGTGTCTTCCTCCAATTCTGATACTGCATTCTTCATCATCTTATCCAGCTTCTCAATTATTTGCTTAGCATACAGATTGAAAAGTATATGAAAGGATACAACCTGGACAAAAACCTTTCCTGATTTTCAACCACACAGCATTCCCTGTTCTAGTCAAATGACTGACTCTTGGTCTGTGTACAGGTTCCACGTGAGCACAATTAAGTGTTCTCCAATTCCTATTCTTTGCAATATAATGCATAAATTGTTATGATCCACAGTTGAATGCCTATGCATAAAGTAATAACACACAGGTAAATATCTTTCTGGTATTCTCTGCTTTTAGTAGAGATTAATCTGGCATGAGCAATGATATCTTTTGTCCCATATTCTCTTCTTCAATTTCTGGCAGTGCCTTGTGAATGAACTGCTGCAATCATTTTTGAATTACCTTCAGCAAAGTTTTGCTTGCATATGATAGTAATGATGTTGTTCAATAATTTCTGCATTCTGTTGAATCACCTTTCTTTGGAATGGACACATATATGCATCTGTTCTAGTTGGTTGGCTAGGTAGCTATCTTCCAAATTTCTTGGCATAGACGAGTGAGTGCTTCTGGTGTTGCATCCATTTGTTGATGTATCTCAGTTGGTGTTCTGTCAATTCCTGGTGTCCTTTCTTTCTTTCTTTTTTTATTGCCAGTACTTTCGGTGCAGTTTGGCATTAGCGGTTGATGTATACATTTGAATAACTATAGTGTTAAACTCATCTTCCTTGTAGCTGTATGGACTTTATTCAATCATTGCCTGTGATGTATTTCAGGGCTAATCTTGAAATGTTCTTTTTGACAAGGTTGTATATGAATGGAAATTTTTACTTTTTAAACTGTAGTTGAAGTACAGTAAAAAATGTGTTCTTTGGTATAATAATGCATTTTTTTAACAGTGTTTAATTAAAAAAAATCTAGTATGGATTCTTTGTTTTGATTAAATACAAAACAAAATGAGGAGTTTTTCCTCCTACTTACTGCTGAAGAATGTAACATCTGAAAAAAAAACTATTATGGTTGTCAAACAGATTGTCTGCTGGGATTTGAAAGTGCATTTTCTAGGGGTTTTAGGGTGTGAACTTCAACCATTTGTGCTCTTGTATAGAATTTATTCAAAACAAAGGCAGTGTGGGGGGGAGCTTCTTCTAACTAGAAGAAACATCAATTTCTTGGCACAACCAGAAATATTGAACAGAGTGAGCTTATTCAAAGCTAATAGGACTATAGAAAGTTAATGGAAAATAAACAAATAACAATAATTAAGTATCTGTTAGGTCTAGTAATACGGTCTCCACATAGAGTTTCATCACAATGCACAAGTGTTTTTAGTGTTTATAGGATTTTAGTGAAGGCTCTGATAGCTAAGTTCAAATCTTTATAAATTGTTCTTCTATGTTTTTACACATTTTTTTTATTCTCTTTGCCTAGAGTATTCTTCCTTTTTCTGATGCCAAATACGTTGACAAATGAGATGATTCCACTATGCAGCCTATGTTGAGGTGAGGAAGATGGTGGACAACAGAAATTCACACTTTTTTTTTTTTTTTAGAAGATGGATGTTTTCAAGTGTGTCGTATGGTTCTAGAAGCAGCATTGAGGAACAAGACAGACATAAACTATATCTACAAATCCTGAGGTATGTGCACTATATCAGAGTATAAAAAGGTATCCCTTGAGATAGTATTAGGGGATATGGAGTCCTGGAAAGAGCCAAGTTTTGGTAAAGCTAGGGATAGAGAGAATTTTCAGGGAAGAAGTTGTTGAGGAAAGGAAGTAACTATCTCCAAAGTTGCAGACTTTCCATGAGCAGCTTAGGGGGTTGATTATCGCTATTAACTCACTGCCATTGAACTGTATTGGACTCGTAGTGACCCCTCCTTGGGTTTCTGAGGTAGTATCACCATGGAAGTAGATTGCCCAACCTTCCTTCTGAGGAGTGGCTGGTGGGTTTGAACCACCAGCCTTCTGGTTAGTAGTCAAATGCCTTAGGAACTATGCATCAGAGCTCCTATAGAAGAATAATAAAGAAGGTTGAGACATGGTCCTTGGTTTTAGTTAACTTTTATTCCAGTGAGAAAGCCATATCTTACAAAACTCCTAGGAAAATGTACTGATACTGAGGTTGGAAATTGGTTGTCAGCCCTGAGCTTTCAAACCATTCCAGCTGATCTAAACTCTTAATTTCTTTACCATTTGAATGCAATCCTTGCTTCTGAGTTTTTCCTACTCTTTTAGCTGGTATCTGACCTAGCAAGCTTAAATTCCATGTCATGAAGGAGGAATCAGACTGTGATTCTTAGTGTAGCAGAGAATTCAGAGAAGACAGATTACAGTGTCAGGGAAGACCTGGAATGGGGATGATACATGAGATTGACATAATCAGGCCATAAAAGATGAGTACAGCTTAATTTGCATACACTAAGAACAACATAGTGGCTAAGGCACTTGACTGCTCACCAGAAGGCTGGCGGTTCAAACCCACCAGCCACTCCTTGGAAGGAAGGTTGGGCATTCCTACTTCCGTAGTGACACTGCCTCGGAAACCCAAGGAGGGGTCGCTATGAGTCGGGGCCGACTTGATGGCAAAACAACAACAAGAACAACAAGAACAACAAGAACAACATAAAGACAGAGATAGGGATGAATATAATATGAATATTATAATGTAATACTTTTTATATGATAAATTGTTTCTTTTTTTCCTAGACCATATTTTAAGTCAAGTTTATTGAAGTATAATTTACATGCAATAAAATTCATCCTTTTCAGCATACAGTTCTAAGACTTTGCTTAGTATATACTGTCTTGTACTCAAAATCACAATCAAGATACTGAATAGTATTGTTTGGCAGCAAAATCATGTGAATCATATAGTAATTAAAAATTTCTAGTTTTATTTAAAAAGTATAGGAAACAAATGAAATTTATTTTAGTAATATATTTTATTTAATAAATTATATAAATATGATCATTTCAATATGTAATCAATATAAAAAAGAATGTAAAATATGTCAATAACTTTTATATTAAGTTATTGATATTTTTTACATTCTTTTTTTTTGTATTGTCTTTGAAATGTCATGCATCTTTTACACTTACAGCACATCTCAACTTAGATTACCACATTTCAAGTTCTTAAGAGCTACATATGTCTACCATATTGGACAGTGGAGATACAGCACAGAAGCTCTGGTGGTGTACTCTGATCACACCAAAAAATTATCTTGTACTCCTTTGTAGTCATATTTCTCCCAATCCTGACCCTTGGCAAATACTTTTCTGTTTCCTATTCCTATAGTTTCCCTTTTCTAGAATATCAGATAAATGGAATCATATGGTAGGTAGTCATCTGTGGCTGTCTTCTTTCACTTAGCATAAGGCTTTTGCAATTCATCCATGTCTTTACAGAAATCAGTTATTACTGAGTAGCATTCTGTTGCATAGATATGCCATTATTTCCTTATCCATATACTAGTTGATAGACTTTTTTTTTTTTTTTCTCTTTCAGTTTCTGGCTATTATTACTAATGCTTCTATAAATACTCACAGAGCTCAATTCTTGGTTCATTTGGAACCAACATTTAAATCATTGTATAACATAGATAGGAGTTTTGGTGGCCTACTGGTTAAAGCACTTGATTGCTACCCAAAAAGGTTTGAACCCACCAGCCACCCAATGGCAGAAAGATGAGGCAGTCTGCTTCCATAAAGATTTAGCTTTGGGAACATTATGGGGAAGTTCTGCTCCATCTTACAGGGCTACTATGAGTCAGAATTTACTTAATGTTATTGTTGTTGTTGTTAGGTGCTGTGGAGTCGTCTCCGACTCATAACGACCCCATGCACAGCAGAATGGCCCAATCCCGCACCAGCTCCACGATCCCTGCTATACTTGAGCCCATCATTGCAGCCACCATGTCAATCCATCTCGTTGAAGGCCTTCCCCTCTTTCATCAACCCTCCACCTTACCAAGCATGTCATCCATCTTCAGGGAATGGTCCCTTCTGACAACATGACCAAAATAGGTGAGATGAAGTCTGGCCAT
>NW_006922028.1:225268-235045 GCF_000298275.1 Orycteropus afer afer | reverse complement strand
TTTGCTATTCATAAAGTTTTCCCTGGCCAATTCTTTGAGACGTGGATGGCCTCTTCCTTCTTCCTAGTCTGTCTCAGTCTGTAAGCTGGGCTGATACCTGTGCACCATGTGCATCCTGCTGGGTTTGAAACACCAGTGACTCAGCCTCAAAACTCACATCAACACGTCACCATGGTAGGACAAACTGACAGACAAGTTTGTCTCCCTGTTGGAAACCTCTTGTACCACCCTTACCTGGGTCCCTGCGGCTGACTCCTCCTCTCTCCAGATTCCTAGGCATTTTAATCCCCTTTCTCCCACTCTCCCACCCTGCTGCTTTGGATGTGCCTGAGTTCCTCTCCTCACCTGGATCCCTGCGGCTGACTGCTCCTCTGTGCGGGTTCTCAATTCTTGGTTCATTTGGAACCAATATTTAAATCATTGTATAACATGGAATAGGAGTTTTGGTTGCCTAGTGTTTAAAGCACTTGGCTGCTACCCAAAAAGGTTTGAACCCTCTCAGTGGCAGAAAGATGAGACAGTCTGCTTCCATAAATATTTAGCCTTGGGAACATTATGGGGAAGTTCTGCTCCATCCTATAGGGCTGTGAGTCAGAATTGACTTGATAGCAGTGGGTTTATCACATAAAATACTTGTGGCTACATGTAATGGAAAAGCCACCTCAATTTACTTAAATAAAGAAATGTGTAAATAAAGGCCTTGGTGATAGCAATAACATTGGTGATAGAATTTTTGCAAGACCAATGACTTATTCATTGCAAATACCTTTTTTTCAACAACATAAATGGCAGCTATACACATTGATTTCTCCAAATGGAGCACAGAAGATTCAGATTTACTACATCTGTGGCAAGAGGCAATGGAGAAGTTTGATATCTTCAGCCAAAACAAGGCCAGGAGCTGATTGTGGAACAGATCATCGAGTGCTCATATGCAAGTTCAAGTTGAAGTTGAAGACAATTAAAACAAGTCCACAAGAACCAAAATATGACTTTGATAATATCTCTCCTGAATTTAGAGACCATCTGAAGAATTGATTTGATGCATTGAACACCAATGACTGAAAACCAGAGGAATTGTGGGATGACATCAAGAACATCATCCATGAAGAAAGGAAGAGGTCATTGAAAAGACAGGAAAGGAAGAAAAGACCAAAATGAATGTCAGAAGATACTCTGGAACTTGCCCTTGAGCAGAGAATGGCTAAAGGAAATGGAAGAAATGACAAAATAAAAGAGCTAAACCGAAGATTTCAAAAAGCAGCTTGAAAAGACAAAGCCAATTATTGTAATGAAATGTGCAAGAGCTTGGTGTTAGAAAACCAAAATGGAAGAATACACTCAAACTTAAAGAATTGAAGAAATAATTCAAGCCTTGAGCTGCAATATTGAAAAATTCTCTGGGTGATTTATTGAATGATGCAGAAAACATCAAAATAAGATAGAAGAAATACACAGAATCACTGTACCAAAAAGAATTGGTCTATGTTCATTCATTTCAGGAGGTGGCATATAATTGAGAACCAATGGTAATGAAGGAAGAAATCAAGGCTCACTAAAGGAATTGGCAAAGAACAAGGCTCCAGGAATTGATGGAATACCCATTGATATGTTTCAACAAACAGATGCCCTGCTGGAGGCACTCACTCAGTTCTGCCAAGAGATTTGGAAGACAGCTACCTGGCCAACTGACTGGAAGAGATCCATATTTGTATGCATTCCAGAGAAAGGTGATCCCACAGAATGTGGAAATTTTCAAATGATATCATTAATATTTCATGCAAGTAAAGTCTTGCTGAAGATAATTCTAAAACAGTTGCAGCAGTATATTGACAGAGAATGTCCAGAAGTGCAAGCTGAATTCAGAAGAGGAAGTGGAGCAAGGGTTATCTTTACTGATGTCAGATGGATCTTGGCTGAAAGCAAAGAATACCAGAAAGATGTTTACTTATGTTTTATCTACTATGAAAAACCATTCAACTATGTGGATCATAACAAGTTATGGATAACCTTGAGAAGAATGGCAATTCCAGAACACTTAATTGTACTTATGAGGAACTGTACATAGATCAGGTGGCTATCATTCGAACAGAAGGGGATACTGCATGGTTTAAAATAAAGAAGGGAGTGCGTCAGGGTTGTATCTTTCACCACACTTACTCAACTTGTATGCTGAGCAAATAATCTGTGAGCTGGATTATATGAAGAAGAATGTGACATCAGGATTAGAAGAAGACTCATTAACAACTTGTGATACACAGATGTCACATCTTTGCTTGCTGAAAATGAGGATGACTTGAAGTACTTACTGATGAAGATTAAAGACTACAGTCTGCAGTATGGATTACACCTCAAAATAACAAAAACAAAAATCTTCACAACTGGATCAATAAGCAGCATTACAATAAATGGAGAAAAGACTTGAAGTTGTTAAGGACTTCATATTACTTGGTTCTGCTATCAACACCAATGGAACCAGCAATCAAGACATCAGACGATGTATGGCATTGGACAAATCTGCAAAAGACCTCTTTCAAGTGTTAAAGTGCAAAGATATCTTCTTGAAGACTAAGGTGTCATTAACTCAAACCATGGTATTTTCAATCATTTATTACGGATGTGAGAGGTGGACAATGAATATGGAAGACTGAAGAAGAGTTGATTCTTTTTTGTTGTGATGTTGGCAAAGAATACTGAGAGTACCATGGACTGCTAAAAGAACTAACAGATCCTTCCTGGAAGAAGTGCAGCTGGAATGCTCCTTTGAAGCGAGAATGGCCAGACTCATCTCACTTACTTGGGTCATGTTATCAGAAGGAACCATTTACTGGAGAAGGATATCATGATTGGTAAAGTGGCAGGTCAATGAAAAAGGAGATGGACCTCAACAAGATGGATTGATAACAGTGGCTGCAGTGATGGGCTTAGGTAGGTATAGCAAGGATTGTGAGGCTGGCACAGGATCAGGAAATGTTTCGTTCTGTTGTGCATAAGGTCGCTGAGTTGGAGACAACTCGATGGCACCTAAAAACAACAGCAACATCATTAACAAAAGTCCAAAAGAATAATGGTTTAGGGTGTTTAATTCAACTGATCAACAACATCATCAAAGATCCAGGCCTTCTTTATTTTATTTTCACTTGGAAATAATGGTCTTTATTGAGGTCATTCATTCCTGGACTCATCCCAAATTTTTACAAAATAAGTCAAATATAAGAGGGGGCCAGAGACGACTGTCTTGTTCACATTTTCCATCCCCCTACCTCACAGAACAATGCAGGGACAATGTCACCTTGACTGAGTGCCTTGAGCTTCAAGCACTTTTAGGGGTGCAACTCTCTTCAAACCAGAAATCCCACCAACTACAACAGGCCGGTCAGGCAGTGTGCCCCTGTGGTGCATTGGGGCACCTCCAGAGGCCCCTAGGGCCCTTAAAGTATTTGATATGAGTCTTTCTCTCCAATATCTGGAATGTCCCAGAGAGCAGGCCGCTCCTCCCTGAAGTGTGCACAGCTTTCACATGAATGACACTTCCACTCATGACAACAAGGCATGTGTCGGAACTTAGAGTAATAAAGCATTTATTAAGGTTACAATCACACATCAAAAGTGTCCATCATACTTCTGAAAGTTCTGAGCTAGGCAAAAGGGCAAGGACAGTTGCAGTCCCAGCTGCTGCAGCAAACACACACTCAGTACCAAGGCAGAGAGGAGCAGATGGTAGGTAGCCAGCATTGTCTTAACTGAGTCTCGGCACAGGCCCCTGCATGTCACACCTCCTGTGGCCGGCACCAAGCAGCAGCAGTGGGGCTGTGCCAACACCACAGGCAGAACAAGGCCACTGCCGGTAGGTTCCAGCAACATGCTGAGACCTGACATGTACATGAGACTGTGTTCATATACAGCCTACCCAACCTGGACTTATGCACATTCTTATGGTACTTGGATTATCTGCTAGGCACTGACCAAGGGCAGCCACATTTTATTTTGCCAAACAAGAGCATTTAAAAAACAGTAAGTGGGATAAATTTGACTTCATGAATAATACGCCATGTTGTCTTCACTCTTCTCTGCAATGTGTACTCAGTGCCAGTGCCCCGGGCCTCATGCTGCAGACCACACGATGCCCACTGCCCGGTGGCCTGTCATAGCCTCAGGTGCACACCCACTGAGGACAAGGACAACAGGCCAACAGCAGTTACATTTCCACAGATTGCTAGTGTACCAAGTACTTTCTCATACAAGTTACAACCTGTGGAGGAGGCACAGCAGGGACCCTGCCTGGCTAAGTGTCCTCCCTCTGGGGAGTATCAGTAGGCCACACATGCACACCTTCCATGGCCCAGTTCATTAATATGCAACTGGAAATCCACAAGAGGGACATCAGGAAGTAAATAAGTTTTGTCTGGGCCTTTTGGGTGACAGTGACCTAGGAGTGTTCAATGTCCCAAGCACCTTAGATAGAATCACAACCCATGAGAACAAGGCCATTTCTTATTTGCCACAGCCTACGGAGCTCTGGTAGCATAGTGGCTAAGGCACTTGAGTGTTAACCAGAAGGCTGGCGGTTCAAACCCACCAACTACTCCTCGGAAGGAAGATGGGGCAATCTACTTCCATAGTAATACTGCCTCGGAAGCCCAAGGAGGGGTCACTATGAGTCGGTCTGACTTGACGGCACATAACAACAACAACAGATGGGACAACTCTGGAAACAGAGGGTGCGGGTCACAGGCTGAGGAACTATTGTCACCCAGCTCATCTTCTTCCTTCCTGTTACCAATGGCTCCATGTTCCTTCTACTCATATAGCAGAAACCTCTTCACGGGGTCTGGCAGGGGCAGTAAGGGAACCAGGTGAAGTCAGTATTTGCCAAGAGTCCACTTCAGGGCCACATGGCACAGACCCAGCAGGGACCCAGGGACACTTAAGGCTCTTTTAAAGACCTGCAGGGCCTCAGGGTCCACTTTCCTTTGGCCCCGTGACTCTCCATGCCTTCTTTAAAGGCCTTCATTCTTCTAAGTGTTGTTCTTGCCTTAAGCTATCCTTACTCCTAGTCATAAAATAGCTGAAATAGCACCAAGTATTACATCTAGATAGAATAATATAAGAAGTAGAAGATGGAGCTGTCTCTTCCTCATGTCTCTTTGCAGTTCAAGGAATTTTTTTTAAAAAAGCTCCCCAACAGACTTTGCCTTATTTCTCATTGGTCAGAATTGCACCAAATCCTTATACCAATTGATGACAAGGACAATGATGGCACTTCAGTTGGCTTAGAACATTGGGAACCCACTCCCGTGGAATGAGGGTTGTAAAATTTCCACTAAAACGTATGGAGAATGGATACCTGAACAAAGATGACATTGTCCAGGAGAGATGTTGGGTAGATAAGGTCCTCTACAATCATTAAGTTTGCTCCACACTGATTCTGTTCTTATTCCTAATTTATGACACATTTTCAAAGTACTTTCATAACATTTTTTTTTTTTTTTTGCTAAAAGTACTAATCACAAAAGAAGATTTAATCTTATCATTTAGAATAAACCAAAAAACCAAAATCACTGCTGTTGAGTTGATTAGAGTCATAGTGACCCCTCCTTGGTTTTCTGAGGCAGTATTTCTGTGGAAGAAGATTGCCCAATCTTCCTTCCAGGTTATGACTGTTGGGTTTGAACTGCCAGCCTTGTGGTTAGCAGTCAAATGCCTTAGACACTACTTCCACCAGAAGTAGAATAGATAACTGAAAATTGTATTTGTTCCTCTTTTAGGACTCAGTTCAAAATTATTTCAGTCATTTACTGAACCTTGTGCTGTAGAAGGTTTTGCAGGGGAAACAAAGAAGGATAACATTAGGATTCCTGTTCTTGTCATTTTACAATCTGGTTTCAAAGACAAATTAAAAATGAGGTAAATAAGCACAGAAGATAAAAATAGTGGTTCTGCATAACTGTGCAAAAGCCAGCATAGGCAGGGTGATGATTAATGGTTAAATGACAGTGAGTACTGTAGCAGGACAGAGGAGGATAAGATACCTGCTGGCTGGAATGGGCTGAGAAAGCTTTCCAGAAAAGGCGGGATTATAGATGGGTCTTGACAGATAGGATTTGCAGAGGCAGACAGAAGTGAGAGAATGCCCCAGCTGTACCATCAGGAATTATTTGAATAGAATGGTGGGATAGTTTAATATTTGCTTGTAGCCATGATACAGAGTAGAGTTTTAAAATATATATTTTTTACTAATTTATTAGATAAATATATTTTTGCATGAATGTTACATCCCAGTCATTGTTGTAAGCACAGAGAATATGCCCTGAACAAAACAGACAAAAATTCTTGTTCCATAGGAGCTGTGTTCTAGTGGAAGAAGATAGATAACCAGATACTGAACCAAACCAAACTCACTGCTGTGGAGTCGGATCTGACTCACAGCGACCCCTCCTTGGGTTTCTGAGGTGGTATCACTACAGAAGTAGATTGCCCAAACTTACTTCCGCGGAGTGGCTGGTGGATTTGAACTGCTAGCTTTCTGGTTAGCAGTCAAATGCTTTAGGCACTACATCACCCCAAGATCCTAGATAACCAGATAAGTTAGAAAATATATGTATCAAATATAACAGAGAAAAATCAGGAAATGGAGAAGCAGCATGATGGGGAGCATGTTGAGGTTCTGAAGATAAGGAGTGAGTGCAGGTGTAGACTGGCTTTCCCGATATATATGCACAGGGATACAGGACAGAGTAAGATTGGCCTCAAAGGTCTTAAAGTTGTTGTTGGTGGTGAGGCTGTGAGTGTAAAAGAGGAGGAGCATCTCTCATCAGGAATATACAGAGATAGAGGCCTCCGCTTTGCAACTTTCAATGGTAAGCTGGGGCCTGAGGAAGGTTCAACTTATTCAGTAGAGGCTCACAGAATACTAGGGCCTCTACTACAGTGGGACAGGGGAACTATGGGAAAGGGTGGAGCCTTATTCCTTACAAATACTAAGGATTTAACCCTTTTATGATCAAGTTATTTTCTGTTTTGAATTGTTTGTTGATACTATGTGTTTTCAGTAATGGAAGGCATGCTGAAACTAAGAAAACAAAAAATTTTTTTGAGGTAATAATGGATTTTGATACAATTCTGTGGGCTGCATGTCCTAAGTGGACTCTGGTGGTAGGATTGGTGGGGTGAAGCCTGTTTCTTCAGATTCATACAATTATGCAGGTCCCTTCCAGACAGCAACACTACTTACTATAACTGGGATAGTAGCTTCTCAAGAAACCTGGCAGGCTGAAAATGTTGATGGGCATATGATATATGTTGCACACAACATGAAAGGTACAGGCTGGAAAAAGAGGTTGAAGTCAGGTTATACAGGGCCTTAAAAAGCAGGCCACAAAGAGTAGATGCTATCTTATTTGAGCTAGGAGATGGTTAAAGGTAGTTTTGTTTGTTCATGTGTCTGCTTACCAGCATGATAAAATCTATGTATAGGATAAAGTCTCTTAACTACACTTTAAGACAAGTATCTCAAAAGATTTGAAACTTGGTGTGCTACAAAACAGAAGAAAATCCAAAACAAACCAAAACCAAACCAAACTCACTGCCGCTGAGTGGATACTCATAGTGACCCTTCCTTTGGTTTCTGAGGTGGTATCTCTATGGCAGTAGATTGCCCAATCTTCTTTCCAAGGAGAGGCTGGTGGGTTTGACTGCCAGCCTTCTGGTTAGCAGTCAAATTCCTTAGTCACTACACCGCCAGAGCTCCAAAACAGGTCAGCAAAAATCAGTATATTTAAAATGTTTAAATTCAATAAATTAATATTTTTTATCAGATAATATACTGCAATATAATTTGCATTTCACAGGATAACTACAAGATTCATTTTAAAACTAGGTTCAGAATGCATTTGGTACAAGGTTCAGCCATGAGACTGTTATTTAAAATTGTATGACAAATGCCTTTTTTCGATTCCCGTCAGTATAACTGTGCATCTGTGTGTGTAACCTTATTTGGATGTAATGACGCTCTACTTTGTGCTGACCTTCAACTCTTGCTGATTTCCTGGTTGGTCATGGTTGGGCCTTTAATCATTCTCTGTCCTCTGCTGTCAGTGTCCTTTTGACTTTTATTTGTCTAATGACTTCTGATCAACCTTGTTGTTGTAGTGACCTTCATGTTTTGTCTGTATTCTGGTTTCCCTGTTCTGGCTACTTGCCTTGTTCCCTCGACCTGCTGCCACTCACAACCTGGCATGACAGATGGTCATAGGCTAATGGCAAGGGCACTCCATCCAAGCCTTGGCACTGCAGTCACTTAAGACCTGTGACAGGCACCGAGTGGAATACATGAATAGTCAGCGTAACACTCTCTATGGCTCCTTTACTGTGACAATTCTTGGCTAGCTGCTAGTTGTCCAGCTAAATGAATCACTGTAAATGAGATGTTGAGTAAGTAAAACCACCCTTTGGGTCATTTTGCAAATTATTTTAATTCAGTACCTGCTGTTGAAGGCCAATTATAAACAAAGTTGTGGTGGGACTGTGAGGGGTGTGTGGAATACAATAATAACATGACATTGTTACTGTTCTCAAGCAGCTCACAATCCAGAAGGGAGATACCCATGAAGACAGCAAATTTAAGTCATGATGAGGAAAGTCATACGGCAGAGATCCAAACCTCAGGAAGCACATTGACAAAACCATTCTATTGAACCAGGTAAAGCATTCACTGACAGATTTAAGCTGTAGCCCTAATTTTGATACATGTGTTTCTGGGTTTTGAGAACCAGACACATAGCAATCTATTGTTTTGAATTATTTACCAGACTCATGATTTCAGGAGAGATGGAGGCATTTAGATTCCCTGCCATAATTCGAAACTTATTCTACATGTAAGATTAAAAAAATGGGTCATAGTTGTAGAAGGCGAGGTGAGAATGAAAAAAGGCAGAAAAGAAAAGGCTCATTATGGTAGAATCATGGCACATATATTAACCACTACATTTTAATGTTCAAAGTCAAATGGTATGCAGACTATTTTGTTCATTCCATTATTATGGACCCACTGTATCAACTTCAATAAGCATTTAACCATTCTAGTGTAGACTTTTTTCACAAGAAAAAAAAAAAAGTCCTTTACTTTATCATAAGTAGGAACTCTGGTAGCATAGTGCCTAAGGCATTTGACTGCTAACCAGAAGACTGGCGGTTCAAACCCACCAGCCACTCCTCAGAGGGAAGGTTGGGCAATCTACTTCTGTAGTGATACTGCTTTGGAAACCTAAGGAAGGGTTGACTCAATGAATTGGGTCTGACTCGCTATGAATCGGGTCTGACTCGATGGCACATAACAACAACAACAACAACAACAACAACAACATCTTAACATGTATGGTCAAAATTGATTAGAAAAGAATTATTTGAAATGCTCTGAAGTTACTGTAAAAGATTTTCTCCTTGGTGAAAAAACAAAGAAACAAAACCCTACAAACTGTTTTAAATATTCCAACTGATATCCTAAAATTTATTTTTAAATAATTATATTACACAAAACGAACCACTTTAACTTTTTGATAAAAACAAACAGAAAACAATGACAGTCTTAATCATACCAGGATAGTATTTGAAACAACTGGAGGGATACAAGTCAAGCTGGTACGCACCTTGAACTGAGCACCTCAATCTGTGATTAATTGAAGGCTAATTTTAGGAGCTCTGGTAGCATAGTGCCTAAGGCACTTGACTGCTAACCAGAAGGCTGACAGTTCAAACCCACTAGCCACTCCTCAGAAG
>NW_006922028.1:220754-225168 GCF_000298275.1 Orycteropus afer afer | reverse complement strand
AGCCACTCCTCAGAAGGAAGGTTGGGCAATCCTACTTCTGTAGTGATACTGCCTCGGAAACCCAAGGAGGGGTCGCTATGAGTCAGGGCCGACTCAACGGCATATAACAACAACAACAACAATTATAGTTTACAATAATGAACTAACACATCCAACAGGAGCACACCCAGGCATAATGTTGGTGTTTAGAGGTTCTGGAGGCATAGTGCCTAAGGCACTTGACTGCCAACCAGAAAGCTGGTTGTTCAAACCCACCAGCCACTCCTCGGAAGGAAGGTTGGGCAATATACTTCCATAGTGATACTGCTTCGGCAACCCAAGGAGGGGTCGCTATGAGTCGGGGCCAACTGGATGGCAAATAACAACAACAACAACTACTTTGACTGCTAACCAGAAGGTTGGTGGTTCAAACCCACCAGCTGCTCTGTGGAGGGAAGACAGCGCAATCTACTCCTATAAAGATTTACTGCTTTGGAAACCCAATGGGGTAACTATGAGTCAGAATCGATTTGATTGGCAGTGAGTTTGGTTTTCTAGTTAATTTATTAGAACCCAGTTGCTGGTACACTTAGTTTAGAGTGAAATATCATTCATCATGTGATCTGGAATTTAGAGCAGAGTAGTTTCGGAGCCTAGGGCAAGTCAAATGAAAAGTAAATTCATCACCTATGTGACTTGTTACATGACTTCCTGACAGTGCTGTTATCAGTGGAGCCATCTGGTTGCTGCCTATTTTTACTATTTATTTTTACAGCTAGGTGCTGAGCTCACTTGTTTCTGTGTTACTAAAAGGAGATGTGTACTATAAACATGAAAATGTCACATATTTAAAATGAATAAACTTTAAAATATATTTGTCAATTTTTTTTTCTTCCTTTGAATTTTGATTGCCCAAGACAGAGGCCCAAGTACTTTGGCACACTGTAGTCACATCCCAAAGTAAGCTCCTTAGGGCTTTTTGAATGTATCTTGTTTCAGATTCAATCTCTTATATCCTAGCAAGACTGGTAATTCAGGAACCTGAGAAGCAAAGTCCTTGTTGGCATATTGAACCCTATGAACTGAAAAATGTATTTACTTGTTTGGCACTGCATTATTTTGTAAGCTCCCTGTGGTGTAAAGGTTGTGTGTTAACTTGGCTGGGCTGTGACTTTGAGTGGCTTGGCAGCTGGATGTAATTATTCCTCATGATATGATTGGATGTGGTGTAATCAATTCCATGGTAGAATCTGCTGTGAGCAGCTAATTAGTTGCCTGTGGGATGTGGCCTGCTTTCAGGATATGTGAAGAAATTTTGGGAAGAGTCTTGAGAATTTTGGCACATGTGGATGTTGCATTTGGCTGAGTCTTTATCTCCAGTTGGATTGGAACCAGTGGCTTGCTGTGTTGCCTGCTGATCTTGGGGTTGTGCCGTTTTACCTGCTGACTGTGGGTTCATCAGCCTTAGTAGCCAGCAGCTGGATGAGTTAGGAGAGGAATTCTGCTCCAGTGGGCCTGGAACAAGACACAGGTCAAGGGGCTTTCACCAAGTCCCTAGAGCTGGCACTCTGAATTTCGACTTCTATCCTCCTAAACTGTAAGAGAATAAATTCCTGTTTAAGCCATCTGCTTGTGGTATTCCCATTATAGAAGCGGTAGAGAACCAAGACACTCCTGGAGGGCAAGAAGTACTTATTTGACTAAATACATACTTAAAAAAAATTAATTTAAAATATTTTAGAGATTTTTTTTTGTAAATACAAAAAAAAAAAAAATTGCAGAGAATACACACACACACACACACACACATTAGTGTTAACAAAGGATAACATTCTCTCATACTTTCTTCCAGCCCTTTGTTTTGGGTGTGGGGAGAGGGTGTTGAGATATAATTTATATGCAATAAGGTGCACAGATTTTTAAGTGTGTAGTTTACGGGCTTTTGACAATAGTGTATACCCCTTGGACAACCACCCATAACAAGATATACAAGTCACTTGAGTCCCAAAAGTTCCTTATGTCATTTCCCCATACATGCCCCACCCCCAAGGGGAAACCATTTTTAAATTTTCTATCACTACAGATGAGTTTTGGTTGTTTTAGACTTTATATAAAGGAAACCGTGGAGAGTATATTCTTTTGTGTTTGACCTTTTTCTCTCAGCATAGTGTTTTTGAGATTTGTCCGCTAGTGCTTATCACAGAAATGTGCTTTTGAATTTTTTTCATTGCTGAGTAGCAGTTCTTTGCATGTGTTTATCATTCTCTCTGTTACACGCAGCATACATGTGCAGCATTTGGGTTGTTTCCTATTAAATGTACTGTGAAGATTCTTGTACAATTTTTCTTGTGGACATATGTTTTCTTTCTTTCTTTCTTTTTTTTTTTTTTTGTGGGGGTGAAGGGATAAATACTTAGGAGTGGGATTGCTGGTTCAGAGGGCAGGTGTAAGTTTATACAAAAATGTCAGACTATTTTCCAAAGAGGCAGTAGCATTTTATACTCTCATGAGCGAGATGTAGAAGTTCTAGTTGATTCACATCTTCTTCAGCATTTAGTATTGTCAATCTTTTTGATTTTAGTCATTCTAGTGGTTTTAATTTGCATTTTCCTGATGACTAAAGATGTTCGGTACTTTTTATGTGCTTATCGGACATTTTATATTTTCTATTTGGAAGTGCTGAAGTCATCTGTACCTTTCTCTGCTTTGGTTTGGTTGTGTATTACTCAGCTGTAGGAGTTCCTTATATCCTTTGTCAGATCTATATACTGCAAACATACTTTTGCAGTCTGTGACTTTCCTTTTCATTTTTTGCCTCTTCTGATGTGGTAAAGATATTCTTCTACATTTTCTTTTAGAAGGAAGCTCTGATGTTTCAGTTTTTGCTTTTAGGTCTACTGTTCATGTCAATAGTCTTTGTACAGTACTTCATGTAGAGGTCAGTGTTCTTTTATTTTTTTTTTTTCCTCATACATATCGAATTATCACAGGACCATTTTTGAAAAGACTTTCTTTTCTCATTAAGTTGGTTTGGTGCCTTCATTGAGAATCAATTGACTGTTTAAGTGTGGTCTATTTCCGAATTTTCTATTCTGTTACATTGATCCATTTGTCTGTCCCTATGCCAATACCACTCTGTTTTGATTACTGTGGCTTTTGATTAAGTCTTGAGGTTAGGTAGTCTAACAGCCTCTAGCTTTGCTTTTACTTTTTAAGATTGTTTTGGTTATTGAGGAATATTATATTTCTAAATAGATTTTAGAATTTGCTTGTAAAATTCTAAAAGCAAGCTTGTTAGAATTGTTATTAGGATAGTATAGAATCTATAAATTAATTTAGGGAGAAGTGATATCTTAATAATGAATTCTTCAAATTCATGACCATTGTATATATCTCTTGATTATTTAGATCTATTAACATATTTAAAATTTTTGCATTGTTGCCAGGATAGAGGTTATTTTTATTTTTTTGATGGTGTTGAAAATAGAACTGTTATTTAACTTCTATTATCCAATGTTTATTGCTAATGTATAGAAATGTAACTGAATTTTCATATTGACCATGTATCTTATGACATTGTTAAATTCATTTTCTAATTCTAGGAGTTTGTGGGAGCTCTGGTAGCATAATGCCCAAGGCACTTGGCTGCTAACCAGAAGGCTGTCAGTTCAAACTTATCAGCCACTCTTTGGAAGGAAGGTTGGGCAATCTACTTCCGTAGTGATACTGCCTCAGAAACCCAAGGAGGGGTTGCTATGAGTCGGGTACGACTCGATGGCACATAACAACAACAACAGGAGTTTGTAGATCCTTTAGTATTTTCTACAAGGACAGTAATTTCATCTAAAAATAAAGCTGGTTTTACAAAACTCCCTTGCAATCCATCTTTTTATTAATTTATTTGGTTTACTGCACAAAGGATTACATTTTATTAAATTAGTTTCAGATCTTTTTTTTTTTTCATTGATTGAGCCCCGTCTTTTACCATCTTTTTTACTTTATCCATATTCTTGTTCTCACTCTATAACTCTTTTCATTTTACTATTATTATTAATTTCATTTTTGCAGGGTTCCCTCCTCTCCCCTCCCACCCTGCTAACCAACAAAGTTTCTAATACATAAACCTTTCCTTGACTTTTTACAATAATGAACTGATACAATATTTATCCTTCTGTGATTGACTTATTTCACTCAGCATAATGTCCTCCAAGTTCGTGTTATGTGGTGTTTTGCAGATTCTATGTTATTCTTTAATGTTGCATAGTATTCCATTGTGTGTACCACAGTTTGGTTATTCATTCTTCTCTTGATGGGCACCTAAATTGTTTCCATCTTCTTGCTGTTGTAAATAGTGCTGCGATGAACATGGGTGTGCATATATCTGTTCTTGTCCTGGCTCTCACTTCTTTAGGATATATACCTAGTAATGGGATTG
>NW_006922028.1:196806-220654 GCF_000298275.1 Orycteropus afer afer | reverse complement strand
TATTCCATTGTGTGTATGTACCATAGTTTGCTTATCCATTCTTCTGTTGATGGGCCTATCTTTTTGTTATTGTAAACAGTGCTGCGATGAACATGGGTGTGCATATATCTGTTCTTGTCCTGGCTCTCACTTCTTTAGGATATATACCTAGTAATGGGATTGCTGGATCAAATGGTATTTCTAATTTCAACTTTTTAAGGAATCACCATACTGCTTTCCACAGTGGTTGTACCATTTGACAGTTCACCAGTAGTGCATGAGAGTCCCAATCTCTCCACATCCTCCCCAGCATTTGTTATTTTTTGTCTTGTTGAACTTTGCTACTGGTGCTGGGGCAAGATGGTATCTCATTGTTGTTTTGATTTGCATCTCTCTAATAGCTAGTGATCGTGAGCATTTCTTCATATGTTTGTTGGCTACCTGAATATCCTCTATGGTGAAGTGTCTATTCATGTGTTCTGCCCATTTTTCAATTGGATTATTTGTTTTTCTGTTGTTGAGGTGTTGGAGTTTTCTATAAATTTTAGAGATAAGTCCCTTGTCAGATATGTCATTGCTGAATATTTTTTGCCAATCTAGTAGGTTCTCAAACTTTTTTTGAGAACTCTTTGGAAGCACATAAAAATTTAATTTTGAGAAGGTCCCATTCATCTAATTTATCTTCTGCTGTTTGGCATTTTGGATTATGCTTGACAGTCTATTTATGCCATAAATTTGCACTGCCATCAAGTCAGATCTGACCTATAGCAGCCTCTCCTTGGGTTTCTGAGGAGATATCACTACAGAAGTAGATTGCCCAACCTTCCTTCCAAGGAATGGCTGGTGGGTTTGAACTGCCAGCCTTCTGGTTAGCAGTCAAATGCCTTAGGCACTATGCTCCTGGAGCTCCTATGCCATAAATTAGGGCCCCTAAATTTGCCCTAGGAGTTTTGGTAGTGTAGTGCCTAAGGCTCTTGACTGCTAACCAGAAGGCTGGCGGTTCAAACCCACCACCCACTCCTTGGAAGGAAGGTTGGGCAATCTACTTTCATAGTGATACCGCCTAGGAAACCCAAGGAGGGGTCACTCTGAGTCGGGTCTGAATCAATGGCATAAAACAACAACAACAAATTTGCCCTAGCTTTTCCTGAGGAACTTTATAGTTTTAGGTTTCACCTTTATGTCTTTGATCCCCCTGGAGTTAGTTTTAGTGTATGGTGTGAGGTAGGGATCTTCTTTAATTTTTCCACAAATGGATATCCAGTGTGGCTAACACTATTTGTTAAAGAAACCATCTCTTCCCCATTTAATGGATTTCAGCCCTTAGTCAAAAATCAGCTGACCATAGGTGGATGGATCTATTTTTGGGTTCTTAATTCTGTTCCATTGGTCTATATGTCTGTCTTTGTACCAATATCAGGCTATTTTTGACTACTGTGGCTGTATATATAGTAGGTTTTAAGACATGGGAGTGTGAAACCACCTGCTTTGTTCTTCTTCTTCAGTAGTGCTTTGCTTATCCAGGGTTTCTTTCCTTTCCATATAAAGTTAGTGACTGTTTTTTCCATCTGCTTAAAGTGTGTTGATGGAATCTGTATTAGGATTGCATTGAATATATAGATTGCTTTGGGTAGAAATGAAATTTTCACAATGTTCAATCTTCCTATCCACGAACATGGTATGTTCTTCCATTTATGTAGATCTCATATGGCTTCTTGAAGTAGTCTTTTGTAGTTTTCTTTGTATAGGTCTTTTGTGTCCCTGGTAAGATTTATTCTCAAGGATTGTATTTTCTTGGTAGCTATTGTAAATGGTATTTGTGGTAGTTAAAGTTGTGTGTCAACTTGGCTGGGCCTGATTGAGTAGCTGGGGAGCTGCTGGTAGTTATTCCCCATGATGAGACTGGCAATCAACTCCATGGTGGGTCTACCACAAGCAGCTGAGTAGCTGTTTTAGGAATGTGGTCTGCTTCCCATACATAAGAAGCAGTTTTGGGTATGGTCTCTAACTTATGTATGGCATACGTGAACTCTGCATGTAGCAGTGTCATTGTTCTGCAGCCTGCCATGTTCTGCCAACCTTGGGACTTTCAGGGGACTTGAATCAGTGGCCTGCTGTGTTATTTGTTAATATCAGGACTGTGCCATTTTATTTGTCAACCTTGGGCTTGTTAGCTTCAGCAGCCAGTAGCTGCCCAAGTGAAGAGATGCCTCTAGCTTCAGTGGGCTGGAAGCAAGAGGCAGAGCTGAACAAGGTTGAGGGGCTTTCACACAGTGCCTAGAGCCTAGCATTTGGAACTCAGACTTCTAACCTTCAAAAATTGTAAGAATAGACTCCTGTTTGTTAAAGTCATTCCATTTGTGGTATCTTCTTTTAGAGTGGCACTAGGTAACTAGAGCAGTATTTATGTATTTATTTATTTATTTTTCAGCAGTCTCTTTGGTAAAGTAGAGGAATCCAACTGATTTTTGTATGTAGATCTTGTATCCTGCTACTATGCTAAATCTCTTAATTAGTTCCAGTAATTTTCTTGCTGAGTCTCTTGGTTTTTCTATGTGTAAGATCATATCATCAGCAAATCAAGATAGTTTTACTTTTTCCTTACCAATTTGGATGCCTTTGATTTCCCTTTTTTGCCTTATTGCCCTGGCTAGGACTTCTAATACCATGTTGAATAGAAGTGGTGATAGAGGGCATCCTTGTCTGGTTCCTGTTCTCAAAGGGAATGGTTTCAATCTCTCTCCATTGAGAATAATGTTGGCTGGCTGTTGGTTTTGCATATATGCCCTTTATTGTGTTGAAGAATGTCCTTTTATTCCTATTTTGCTTAGAGTTTATCAGGAATGGGTGTTGGATTTTATCAAATGCCTTCTCTGCATCAATTGATATGATCATGTGGTTCTTTTCCTTTGTTTTATTTATATAGTACATGACGTTGATTTTTTCCTAATGTTGAACCATTCTTGCATATCTGGTATGAATCCCACTTGGTCACAATATATTATTTTTTTGATATGCTGTTGGAATCTATTGGCTAGGATTTTGTGGAAGATTTTGGCATCTATATTCATGAGGGATATTAGTCTGTAGTTTTCCTTTTGAGTGATGTCTTTGTCTGGTTTTGGTATTAAGGTTATGGTTGCTTCATAAAATGAATTTGGGATGATTCCATCGTTTTCTATGTTCTGGAATAGTTTAAGTAGGATTAGTGTCAATTCTTCTCTGAATGTTTGGTAGAATTCTCCAGTGAAACCATCTGGGCCAGGACTTTTTTGTTGGTAATTTTTTTATGAGCTGTTCAATTTCTTCTTTTGTTACAATTCTGTTTAATTTTTCCACCTCAGTTTGTGTTAGTTTAGGTAAGCAGTGTTTCTAGAAATCTGTCCATTTCTTTTAGATTTTCACATTTGTTGGAGTATAATTCTTCATAGTACCCTGATAGTATCCTTTTAATTTTTGTTGGTTCTGTTGTGATGCTGCCAAATTAATTTCTTATTTGTGTTATTTGTATTCTCTCCTTCTTTTCCTTTGTTAAATTTGCCAGTGGTTTGTCAATTTTATTAATCTTTTCTAAAGACCAACTTCTAGTCTTATTGATTATTTCTATTGTCTATTTTCTGTTTCATTGATTTCTGCTTGAATCTTTATCATTTCTTCTAGTGACTATAGGCTTTTTGTTGTTGTTGTTGCTCTTTTTCTAATTTTTGGAGGTGTTGGGTTAAGGTGTTTATTTTGGTTCTTTGTTGTTTTTTGATGTGTATATTTATAGCTATAATTGGCCTTGGATCACTGCTTTTGTTGTGTCCCAAAGATTTTGGTATGTTGTATTTTCATTTTCATTTGATGGAAAGAATTTTTTAATTTCATTTTTTATTTCTTCTATTATGCAGTCATTTTCAAGAAGGGTGTTTTTAGTTTCCATGTACTTGCTCTTTTTCTGTTGATCTTCTTATTGTTAATTTCTAATTTTATAGCATTATGATGTGAAAAGATGCTTTGCAGTATTTCAATGTTTTTAAATTTATTAAGACTTGCTTTGTGTCCTGACATATGGTCTATCCTGGAGAATGTTCCATGAGCACTGGGAAAGAATGTGTGTAGTTATCTTTGATTGAAGGTGGTGAATTGCAGTCTCCTACTATGACTCTTAGGAGCTCTGGTAGCATAGTGGCTAAAGCACTTGACTGCTAACCAGAAGGCTGGCGGTTCAAACCCACCAGCCACTCTTCGGAAGGAAGGTTGGGCAATCCTACTTCCGTAGTGATGCTGCCTCAGAAACCCAAGGAGGGGTCGCTATGAGTCGGGACTGACTCGACGGCACATAACAACAACAACAACAACTATGACTCTTGAGTCAGCTATTTGTCTTTTCAATTCTGTTAAAGTCTGATTTATATATTTTGGGGCTCTTTCATTGAGTCCATAGATATTCATTATTGTTACGTCCTCTTGTTCAATTGATCCTTTAATCATTGTAAAATGTCCTTCCTTGTGTCTTATGGTGGTTTTTGTCTTAAAGTCAATCTTATCAGAAATTACTACTGCCACTCCTGCTCTGTTGTGGTTGCCATTTGCTTGACATGCCTTTTCCAACCTTTGAGTTGTAGTCAATTTTTGTCTTTGTCTCTAAGGTGTGTCTCTTGTAGACAGCATATTGATGGGTTGTATTTTCTTATCCTGTCTGCAACTCTCTGCCTCTTGAGTGATGCATTTAATCCATTGACATTCCCTGTAATTATTGACAGGTATAAATTGGTTGCTGTCATTTTTTTTTTTTTCGTGGTGTTGCTGATTTCTTTGTTCCATATAATTTTCTGTGCTGAGTTCATTTTCTTTATGAATCATGTTATCACTTCCGTCATTGCTATTGTTTTAGTATTTGCTAAATATTTGTGCTGGTCCTCTTTTTTCTTTTGATGTGAAGGTTTCTCATTTTTCTTTGAGATTACCTTGTGATTTATATTTTTCTCCCCAAGTTTAAAACAGTCTGTTCTATCTTACAGTTGTTTTGACTTCCTCACCATTTAGAAGTTCTGTAACTACACAATTTTTCCCTCTTTTTGTTTTGTAGTGGTCTTCATTTGCCGATTGATGTCTCTGGTTCCCTGTTTACACTCTTGTAGGCTAATTTACTTTGGATACTTCCATAACTGGGTTGGTTTCTGTGTTATGCCACCATATGTATCAATGGTCGATTGTTGTTTGCTATTATTGGTTCTCTGTTCAAAGGACTCCCTTTGGCAAATCTTGTAAAGTTGGTCTGGTTTTAACAAGTTCCCTTAATTTCTGCTTATCTGGAAATGTCCTAATTTCACCATCATTTTTGAGGGATAATTTTGCTGGATATACAATTCTTGATTAGAAATTTTTCTCTTTTGGAGTTTTGTATGTACCATCCCGTTGCCTTCTTGTCTACTGCTGGGAAATCAAAGCTTAGTCTTATTGACTGCACTTCGTGGGTAACTTTTCATTTTTCCCTTGCTTCTTATAGCATTCTTCTTCTTTATTTTTTTAAATGCATTTTATTGAAATATAATTTATGTAGTGTAAAATACACAAAACCAAAAAGTGATATGGGTCGATGTATTTTTTTTTTTTTTTTTTGGCAGTGTTTCCTCCCTTCCCCTTCCACCCCTGGTACCCAACAAAGAAAGTTTCTCTCCATATATAAACCTTTCCTTGACCCTTCACAACAATGAACTAATACTATATTTGTCCTTCTGTGATTGACTTATTTCATTCAGCATAATGTCCTCCAAGTTCATTCATATCATGCGGTGTTTTGCAGACTCTACATTATTCTTTAGTGCTGCATAACATTATGTGTATGCTCCATAGTTTGGTCATCCACTCTTCTGCTGATGGGGACGTAGGTTGTTTCCATCATTTTGCTATTGCATATATCTATGTGCATATATCTATTCCTATCCTGGCAGTTCAAACCCACCAGCCACTCCTCAGAAGGAAGGTTGGGAAATCTACTTCCATAGTGATACTGCCTTGGAAACCCAAGGAAGGGTCTCTATGAGTCAGGCTCAACTTGATGGCACATAACAACAACATCTTGGCTCTCACCTTTCTAGGACATATACCTAGTAATGGGATTGCTGGGTCAAATGTATCTCCAATTCCAGCTTTCTAAGGAATAATTATATTGCTTTCCACAGTGGTTGTACCATTTCACAATTCTACCAGCAGTGTATGAGAGTCCAATCTCTTCACATCCCTGCCAGCATTTGTTATTTTGTATCTTGTTGAACCTTGCCATCAGTGCTGGGGTGAGATGGTATCTCATTGTTGTTTTGATTTACATCTCTCTGATGGCCAATTATTGTGAGCATGTCTTCATGTATTAGCTGACCACCTGAATATCCTCCTTGGTGAAGTGTCTATCCATGTCTCCTGCCCATCTTTTAATTGCATTGTTAATTCCTTTGGTGTTGAGGCATTGGAGTTTTCTATAAATCTTAGATATAAGTCCCTTGCCAGATATGTAATTATCAGCAAATATGAATTTGTTGCTGTCATTTTTGTTATGTGCTTTCTCGTGGTGTTGATTTCTTTGTTCCATATAATTTTCTATGCTGAGCTTGTTTTGTTTATGAATCATGTTATCACTTCCTTCATTGCTGTTGCTTTAGTATTTGCTGAATATTTATGCTGATCGTCTCTTTTATTTTGATGTGAAGGTTTATCATTTTTCTTTGAGATTACCCTGTGATTTATAGTTTTCTTCCCAAGTTTAGAACAGTCCATTATAGTTGTCTTGACTTCCCTACCATCTAGGAGTTCTGTAACGATACAGTTTTTTCTCTCTTTTTTGTAGTTGTCCTCACTTGTCAATTGATGTCTTTGGTTCCCTGTTTACAATCTTGTAGGCTTATTGACTTTGGATACTTCCATAGCTGGGTTGGTTTCAGGGTTACATCATTGTGTGTGTTAATGGTCAGTTGTTGGCTGTTGTTGCTTCTCTGTCCAAAGGCCTCCTTTTAGCATCACTTGTAAGGTTGGTCTGGTTTTAACAAATTCCCTTAATTTCTGCTTATCTGGAAATGTCCTAATTTCACCATCATATTTGAAGGACAATTTTGTTGGGTAGATAATTCTTGGTTGGAAATTTTTCTCTTTCAGTATTTTATATATACTGTTTTATATATACAGCTCCAACTGTCTCTATACTCACTGTTTTCATTCAGATTTTTCCACTAGTTCGTGCCTAATCTACAGCAGGGGTGTATATTGTTCCTTTCAAAGCTCAGGGCTCCAGGATCATCTTCTTTACTCTCTCAATTGGTTTTTCTTTTCTTTGTTGAAGAAGGTCTGTGTTGCTTGTCAGCCTACTCCTCCATCCTACAGGAAGTGATACTGCTTACAGGTTTCTTTCTTTGTCTTTTGTTTTGGTGAGTTTGATGATGGTATATCTTGGTGATTTTCTTTTGGAGTCTATCCTGTTTGGAGTTCGTTGCACTTCTTGAGTGGATATATTCTCATCTTTCTTCATATCAGGGAAATTCTCTTCGAACAAATCTTTGACAATTTTCTCTTTGGTTTTGTTGGTCTCTTCCTGTTCTGGAATTCCAATTACACATAAATTATTCCTCTTGATGGTATCCCACATGAACCTTAGGCTTTCTTCATTCTGTTTTGATCTTTTGTCTGATTGTTCCCTTTCTGTGGAAGTGTTGAGGTATTTGTATTCACTCTCACTAATTCTGTTTTCCATTGATTCAGCTCTACTCCTTTTCCCTTTCAATGTGTTATGGATTTCTGAAAATTTAGTATTAATCTTCTGGATTTCTATGTGTAGATTTGGTATCATTTTTAATTTTTCATTTATTTTGTCATTTTGTTCTTGTATTGTCTTTCGAAATTGTTCTATGGTTTTCTCTCTGTTTTCCTCAATTTTATCAGTGTTTTCCTTGATGTGTCTCTAAATCCATTAAAGGTACCTAAATATAATTCTTTCAAATTCTTTCTTAGGGAGTTCCAGTGCTACTTCCTCTTCAGGGATGTGTTCTGGTTCTGTATCCTTGTGCCTTGTTTCTATTGCTTTATCTTGCTTCTTTGTGTGGACTGTGATGGTTTGTTTTCTCTGAGACATTGTGATTTTTTTTTTTGTTTTTTTTTTTGGTTTATATTTAATTGGTGATTGTATGTTGGAATGATTCACCCAAGATTTTCATTTTGTTTGTTTTGTTTTAATGTTATCTGAGTAAGCAAGGCACTGTGCTCCTCTATTTGCTAGTTGGCAGCACTTATGCACTCACCACCTGTCTCCTTTCTGGTTGTCACATTCTTTTATGTCCATGTGGTCCTTTGCAAGCAGAATCTATTCATAGGTCCCTGGATTCTGACTGAGAATGTGGTCCCTTTATATATCCACAATGGCCACAACTTGAAAACATTTAAAATCACTGTGCCCTCTGAACAGCCAAAAGTTCACAGCTCAGTTTGTCTCCTTCTTTGCTGTTTCCCTTTTTGGTCATCGGCCACCAGCACAGTCACCTAAGCAGCCCTTCAAGAGCAGTGGTGTATTTCAGGTTAATTCTCAGGACCTAACACCAGTTGGAAATATTCAGGCTGTCTGTGCCATTTGGATAGCTGACAATCTGTAGCTCCATTTCTTTCTTTACTCACTGTTTTCATTCAGGTTCTTCTACTAATTGGTGTCTAATCCATGTCTCTATCCTTCCTTCCAAAGCTCAAAGCTCTAGGATTACCTTTTGTATCTGTGTCAATTGTTTTCTCTTCTTTGTTGAAGAGGGTCTGTGTAGCTTGTCTGCCTATTCTGCCATCTTACCAGAAGACCTAAAACTCTTCATTTTTAAGATGTCTACAAGCCATTTCTCATTACAGGTTAGTCATAGTTTCATTTTTAATCAATTAGCACTTTCAAGTATTCATGTCCATGAAGTTTAATGAGATGCCCTGCCATCTATGACTAATAGGAGAAAATTAAAATACATATTTTTTGAGGAGGGGCTATGTTTCAAGGTCAGGAAATAACAAAGTTTTAATTGGGTAGTAAATTCTAAAGCAGGAAATTTAGTACAAAATTACTTGAAGAAGTGAATTACAAGTAAACCCAGAAGAGGCTATTTATTACTCAGAAGTATCAGGCTGTTTTTAAGGGCACCTTGACATTGCCTAATTATGGAAATTAAAGAGTCCTATAAATAATAAGTCATTGAAATAATGGTTTTGATTAATTTAAAATGATAAATTAATATAAAAATTTTGTTCCCTGTAGCAGATTCTTCCCCACAGAACAGCAATTATAAGGAAGACCTCTAAATTCCCATTACAAAATTACAAAATATCACTGCATGCAACTTGTGAATCATAATTGTTCCTTAAAAAATTATTATTGATTTAATCAATCAGTTCATGTTTGAGTTGATATTTTCTCTAAATTAGATTGTTATAGAAATAATAAGATCAAATGATTTCACATTACTAATAAGTAGTTTGTGAGATAGATAGAAATCCTTTTGATGAGATTCAGGAAGAAGAAAATACTGATAAAATGTTAAAGCTCATTAAATTTACAAAGCTATATCTGCAGGGTCCCACCACTCATCTGTCAGTTTATAATACTGTGGTGGCTTGTGTGTTTCTGTGAGGTTGAAAGATATGCCAACAATATTTCAAATACCAGCATTTCATGATCTGTCCTGAAATACAATGCTCAGTGATAGGATAATATTGCCATACCTAGAAGGAAGACTAGTTAATACCTCTATTATTCAAATTTACTCTCCAACCACTAAAGTAAAAAATGAAGAAACTGAAGATTGTTTACCAAAATCTGCAGTCTGAAATTGACCAAATGTACAACCAGGATGTATTGATAATTACCAGTAATTGGAATGTGAAAGTTGAAAACAAAGAAGAAACATCAGTCATTGGAAAATATGGCCATTGTGATAGAAATGATGCTGGAGGTCACATGATAAAATTTTGCAAGCTCAATGATTTATTAATTACAAATACCTCATATCAACATCATAAATGGCAGCTATACACATGGTCCTTGCCAGATGAACTAGACAGGAATCAACTCTACCACCACTTTGGAAAGAGGCAATGGAAAGGGTCAGTATCATCAGTCTGAACAAGGCCAGTAGCTGACTATGGAATAGCCAAACAATTGCTCATATGCAAGTCAAATTGAAGATGAAGAAAATAAAAACATGTCCATGAGAGCCAAAATAGTATTGATTATATCCCACCTGAATTTAGAGACAATCTGAAGAATAGATTTGACAGACTGAACACCAATAACTGAAGACCAGACAAGTTGTGGGATTATATCAAGAACATCAAACACAAAGAAAACAAAAGGTGATTAAAAAGGAAAGGAAACAAAAAGACCAAAATGGAGGTCATAAGAGACTCTGAAACTTGATCTTAAATGGAGAGTAGGTAAAGCGAATGGAAGAAATAACAAGATAAAAGAGCTGAACAGAGATTTCAAAGAGCAGGTAGAGAAGAAAGAGTAAAGAATTGTAATGAAATATGTGAAGACCTGGAATTAGAAAACCAAATGGTAAGACCATGCTTGGTAGTTCTCAAATTGAAAGCAGTGAAGAAAATCAAGTCTCGAGTTGCAATTTTGATGGTTTATATGGGCAAAATAGTGAATGTTTCAGGAAACATCAAAAGAAGAGGGAAGAATGTACAGAGTCACTGTACCAAAAACAATTGTTCGATGTTGAACCATTTCAGGAGGTAGCAGATGATCAAGAACCAATGGTACAGAAGGAAAAAGTCTAAGCTGAGCTGAAGTGATTGGTGAAAACAGTGTTCTAGGAATTGATGGAAGACTCTCTGAGATGTTTCAACATATGGATACAGTGCTGGAGGTGCTCACTTGTTTATGCCAAGAAATTTGCAAGACAGCTATCTGACCAACCGACTGAAAGAGATCCATATTTGCACCCATTTCAAAGACAGATGATCCAACACAATGTGGAAATTATCAAACAATGTAATTAATATCACATGCTAGTAAAATTTTGCTGAAGATAATTTAAAAAAATGGTTGCAGCAGTATATTGACAGAGAATTGCCAGAAATTCAAGCTGGATTCAGAAAAAGATATGGAATGAGGGATATAATTGCTGATGTCAGATGGATCTTGGCTGAAAGCAAAGCATACCTGAAAGATGTTTACCTTTGTTTTATTGACTATGCAAAGACATTTGACTCTGTGGCTTATAACAAATTATGAATAACATTGAGAAGAATAGGAATTAATTGTGTTCATAAGGAACATGTACCTAGACCAAAAGGCAGTCGTTTGAACAGAATAAGGGGATGCTGAATGGTTTAAAATCAGGAAGTGTGTCAGAGTTGTATCTTTTATCATACTTATTCAATCTGTGTGCTAAGCAAATTGTCTGCAAAGCTGGACTATATGAAGAAAAACATGGCACCAAGATTGTAGGAAGAGTCATTATCAACTTGCCATATGCACATGACAAAGCCTTGCTTGCTGAAAGTGAAGCGGACTTGAAGCACTTAGTGATGAAGATCCAAGAGTACAGCCTTCAATATGGATTACGCCTCAACATAAAGAAAACAAAAATCCTCACAATTGGACAAGTAAGTAACATCATGATAAATGGAGAGAAGATTGAAGTTGTCAAGGATTTCATTTTACTTGGATCCACAATCAACACTCAAGGAAACAGCAGTCCAGAAATCAGATGACTTACTGCACTGGGCAAATCTGCCACAAAAGACCTCTTTAAAGCGTTACTGAGCAAAGGTATCACTTTGAAGACTAAGGAGTGCCTGACCCTAGTCTTGGTATTTTCAATAGTCTCATAAGCATGTGGAAGCTGGACAAGTATGAGGAGGATTGAAGAAGAATTGATGCATTTGAAATGTAGTAGTGGTGAAGAATACTGAAAATACAATGGACTACTAGAAGAATCAGCAAATCTGTCTTGGAGGAAGTACAGCCAGAATGCTCCTTGGAAGTGAAAATGGCTAGATTTCATCTCATGTACTTTGCTCATGTTATCAGTAGAACTGAAGAAGGATATCATACTTGGTAAAGGAGAGCGTCAGCAAAAAAAAAAAAGGGGAAGACCCTCATCAAGATGGATTGACATAATGGCTGCAACTATGTATGCAAACATAGCAAGAGTTGTGAGGATGGCACAGGATTGGGCACTGTTTCTTTCTGTTTGTGTACATATGATTGCTATGAGTTGGAGCAAACTTGAGGGCACCTAACAACAACAACAACAATGTATATATGCTCATCCACTTATTTATCTATGACAATTCACGTTTGAAATAAAAGTTACTGTAAATATACAAAGACTTAATGTTTAAATAAAATTTAAAGGTTTTATTTCTTAAAAATTAATGGGTTACTCTAAGACATTTGTGGTAAGGGAGAAAATACACCATACATCTTAATATCTGGTATTAATGCTCAGCTTTTAATTTTGTATTTGTCATTAGTTGCCATCAAGTAAGCCTCTATCTCATGGCAACTTTATGTACAACAGCATCGAACCATTGTTATGCCATTGCGCTTTCATAGGCTGATATTTTGAAAGTAGATTGCTAGGCCTTTCTTTCTAGTCCATTTTAGTTTTGAAACTCTGATGGGACCTTACCAACATTACAGCACCATACAAGTCTCCACTGACAGAAGATGGCTATATATGAGGTGCATTGGCTTGGAATTGACCTGGGTCTCCTGCATGGAAGGAGATTTTACTACTGAGTCACCAACATATGTTGATAATCCTACATATGTGATGGTCAGTAGTGCCTGCATATGAAACACATAACCCCTAGGACAGAGGTTATCATCACTGATGTCACATTAGGATTGTCTACAGTGCTTTTATGGTGAGTCCCATGAATGAGGTTCATGCTACTCAGCCATACCAACCCCTCGACATCCTTGTCATTGCCATCTGCTGAATTAGAGCTCTATTGATGCAGAACTAATTACCACTTAATGGCTTAGTGGCTTAAAACAATATCCATCTATTACCTCACAATTCTGCAGATCAGAAAATGGATGGACCTGATTGAGTTCTCTACTGACGGTCTCACAAGGCTAAAATTGAGGTGTTGGCCAATCTAGGTTCTTAACTGGATGCTCTGGGAGAAGATATGCTTCAAGTACATTCTTCAAGTTTATCTTCATGACAGGAGATTTTGAATCAGAAGTGTTGCTGAACAGAGTCTGCATAAGGGTGGGGCAAGGGGCAAATATGAGGAGGGTGGGGGCTTTCACTAAAATCCAGGCCTTCTATTCCAACTCTCAAATCCAATTTTTTTCCTACCTTATAATCCATGTTTACTTAACCATGAAGCAAAGTGTAAGGGAAAAGAAGGACCAGGAGTTGGAGGAGGAGAAGGATGTGGGAGTTGACTTTGCAGGAGGGCTGGGGGGTCTAGGTCAGTAGAAAGTAGCAGATCAATCACAATATCTGTGGAGGCAAGGCCTGATATTCAGCCTAGTATGGATGCTTAAGATCCCTGACTACATGATTGGAGCACACAGCTGGAGACCTTGGTCCCAATGATACTGACACTGGTAGAGTGGTAGTGTTTTGTCATCAAAAGTCATCCTAGTTTGAAGCTGGATCCCAAGCTGGCAATTAACAGCACAGGAACTAGTTCTCATCCTGGGTGAGAGAGGGCTTTCAGGAGCTAGGTATATTGCTAGTACTGCAGGCAATAACTTGACATTCAGGGAATGTCTCCAGTCCCACTTGGAACCTGCTTCAGAACCAGAAATTGGGATGTAGAGCTGGTTGTTATGGAGGGTGTTGGGAAGGCTATTGTGTTGGAGGTGAATATAGAGGCTGGGCATCAGTTAAAGACTATTTTAGATCCCATGTGCTGGAGGGATAATGCTTATAACACTCTCCTGGGTTTGTAGACTGAACCCAGGAATTACATCAGGCTAGGTATGCAGTCTAAATTTGCAATTAGTGTAGCTGGATGGGGCTAGGAAAGGCAGTGGCAACATCTTCTGGCTTTCTCAGTCTTATTTAACTTCTCACTTTTTATTCTCTTGCCCAGTCTCTCCCAGGTGAGAGTTGGGGGAAGTCTTTTTGCCTGTTCGGTCCCACAGGAAATCAATGGCATGTGAGGGCTAGGTTCCTCTATAACATAGTCATAATGTAAGGTGCAAGTGAGTGAGTGAGAAAAGTCATACTGGGCTAACCCAGAGCTGAAGTTAAAGTACAGCAAGTGAATCTAAACTTAGGTGCCTATCAAGAGGTGTCAGAAGAGCAGCAGGAACAGAAATGGTGTCACGGGTTGAATTCGGTCCCCATAAAATGTCACCTTGGCTGGGCCATAATTCTCAGTTATGCAATGATGTACAGTCATGTAATGATGTAATCATCTCCCCTGATGTGATCTGTTGTAATCAGCCAATCATTTGTAAAGGGATTTGGCTGGGATGCAACACCCTTACTCAGGTTACAGCCCTGATCTAAGAAGAGTTTCCCTGGGATGTGGCCTGCATCACCTTTTATATTATAAAAGATAAAGGGAGAGAGAATGAGCAGAGGGAGAGAGAGAGAGAGAGAGAGAGAGAGAGAGAGAGAGAGAGAGAGAAAGAGAGATGTCTTACCACCACAAGAGAAGAGCTGGGAGCAGAATAAGTCCTTTGGACCCAGGGTCCCTACAATGAGAAACTCCCAGAACCAGGGAAAGATCGATGACAAGGATCTTCCTCTACAGCTGATACACAGAAAATGCCTTCCCCTAGAGCTGGCGCCCTGAATTTGGACTTCTAGCCTCCTAAACTGTGAAATAATTAGTTTCCATTTGTTAAAGCAATCCACTTTGGTCGTTTTGTTATAGTAGCACTAGATAACTAAGACAGATAGTGAAAGGAACAAGAACAAGAAAATGAAGCCATCAAGAGAATGTGAGACTGAGAGGACAAAAAGCAGACATGCAGGCCAGTTATTGTCTTTTTTTTTTTTTTTTTTTTAATATTCTCAGCAGATTTTAACATGAGCAAGATTTGGGTAGGCACAGCTTTCCATTTTACTGCAGTCTAAAGTGTTCTTTCTGTATATCATTTATAATTCTATAATATTCTTTTGTTCTATATTAGGTTTTGAGTTTTTAATGGCAGAGAATGCATATTTTACATTATTATGTTTTCTCATGCTTAGTACATGTTTTTGGTACTTAATAGTAATGTTCATTTAAATAATAATGAAAAAAGTAATAGAAAGCGAAAAATATCTTTTTCACAATAGGAGCGGCTTTGTATGGCTAGACTTTTTACTAATATCTTATTGAAAAATAATTGGCAGTTAATACTAGGCCCAAAGGGTAATCACTAGAGGGTATTATTTGTATTTTGCTTTGTGTAGTTATAGGTTAGTTGACCATTAGTAAATGTACATCATTTATTTCATTGCAAGGGTAAAATTTCTTTCAACTCAACCTTTTCTTGTTTTTACAGAGCTTCAAAGATTTCTTAAAAGTATTGTTCCAGAGAACCATTTGAGCAGAGTGTGCTCAATTGATTGTTTTAGTGGCTTTCCTGAATCCATAGAGGGGCAACCAGTAAATCCCCTTCTCTCACAGGAAAGACTATAGAGGCACATAGAAAGTAAGAATCATAAGATTGCTCTATGCTGTTTAGAGAACAACAAGGTAATGTCACATCATGTCATGTCCTACATGCGCACACTGTTCCAGTAAGGTGTTTCAAGGTTTGAAGAGCTGCCTAGTTTAGGGCAGTCAATCAATGTTTTTCAATGTTTTTTGAGGGTTTTACTGTTTTCTCTGAGCAAGATTGTGGGAAAACACAGACACTCATGTAGTCCAAGGTCTGTTGCACTGCTGTTCCTGCTCCTGCCCGAAGTTTACTGGCAGTGATTGCTATGTCTCTCCCACCTGTTCCGGGCAGGTAGGCTGCTGTGCGGGAGCGAGTCTTCCTGCCTTGCAGTCAGCAGCACTGTCTGAAACAGTTGTGTGTCATCAACTCCCTAATAATTCCCAAGAGAACAGTGCATTACCTTAAAGAGCCTGATTTACATGGTGTGACTACACAGTAAAAAGATGGATTTTGTTCTGGCTTGTTGAAATCATTCTTTGGGGACAGTGTTTGAAACACAATTTATCAAATGGTCTGTGCTCTACCTACTCCCACATATTAATCTCTGCCTACAGTGCTGTGAGGCTCTTTTCCTGTGAAAAAATTCCATTCTTGTGAATTTAGTCCATTCATGTGGAGTCAACCTTATAGCACTTTTATTGCCTTCTCTTTCTGAGGGAATAGAATACAAAAAAGAAAAGGCATTGACAACCGATTGTGTGGCCTTGTTCACAGAAAGGGAGATAAATGATCTTTTCTTATGCTTTAAAAATATACAAAGCTCTACCAAAATAGACCTTCATATTACAGGTTGCAGTTATTAACTTAGGATGTAATGGGGTTTCTACTTTCTTATGATAAAAGCTTCCTATGTTAACACTACCTACTGCATAATGTCTTGGCATGATGTGCAGAATTTTCTTTGTTATATACTTAGTGAATGGCAACTTTTCCCACATGCATTCCAATATTAAGGCAAAGATAATTCCATGGGCCCTAAGAATGCAAGCTCGTGTTCTCCTTTTGAATAGCAAGGCAGAAAACAGATACTATTTTTAGATTTCCTGTTAACCACCTATTTTATTATATGCCACACATACATTATTCAGAGAACTTTTGTAAAACATGAGCATGAATAAATACTATAATTCTTTACCACCAACCTTAATATTTCTAGAAAAATGTATGCTTAAAAAAATAAAGAAGTTTGGCAGAAAGCTCTTTTGCCTCCATTCTCAGTCTCTCCGGCTCTTCCTCATAGCTTCTACAAACTATAACTTCATTTAACCTTGATCCTTGCAGGAGTAGGAAGGTGGGAGAAATAGACACGACTACACGTTTCTTCCACTTTTAGAGATTCCCAAAGTTTCATGTGTTAGGGGAAGGGAATGAATGGTAAAGAAAGGAAAATAATCTTTAACAGAGGAATTGATTTGGATTATAGAAATGGAACATAGGGATTCTTTCTTAAATCTTGAATGATGGTGACTTAAGCATTTTGTAATGTATCAAATCCTTTTTTTTCTGACAATCTTAATTCTATGGAGAATATGATTTTTCTCCACATCAGTGCCAAGTTCTTCCCATCTCCCCTGGAACTGTAGTCTGTTTGTTGTTTGTTTTGTAGTTTGTTTAGAGAATGTTTATTGACTGACAAGGTCTAGGAATAGTGGGTAATTCTCTCCAACCCAAGTGCTCTGAGTACCCACTCTTTTGATATTGGAGAAATGAGATTTTCAATAATTTGAGTGTTTTAAGTAGTGAAAAGACTGAAGTTTTTAATTTTTAAAGATTTATGTTAAAAATAAGACTGACAGGAAAATATTGGTGTCTTATTTATTTTTTAAAAGCATATAGTTCTGAATATCTTTCCTGAAGAACAGTGAGATTCATGAGATCCAGAAATAATACAACAATAAGCCTCCTATTTTTGTGTTTAAAATACAAGATGCATATTTTACTTTGCTTGTTATATAGAATAAACATAAGGAGAAAGCACTGAGAATATTGCTAAGTCTTGTGTTTCTGACTTACGGTACTGTTTAGAATGTTGATTGTCTTTCTCATCTTATGTGGATGAGACAACATGAGTTTTATAAAATTACTAAGTTTATGACAGGATTAAGCAGGTTTTACTTTTATAGCCATAACGTGTTAAAATGCATTCACATCAAATGGTAGATATAATTTCTCTTTGTAATTGAAATTTAAATCTCAGCATAAATACAGTGCTTAGAAAACTATTTTATGAGCCATTCTTTTATAAGTATACTGCACGGGAAGAAGGTTACACAGCTGGAGATTGTTTAGAGACAATTAAGACTTATTGGCTTTTCAGTAGGTGATAAAAGCAGAGCTCTTAGACTCTAGGCATCTTGAAATTGTTACCCAGGTGAATTCCTTTTACAACACTCAGTTCTTTAGTATTCTTGGAAAAATTCTCTAGCATCAAAGACTCAAGGGGATGATCTATTAGAGTTTAAACCCATGATAAATGCAAAGTATATATTAGTCTTTAACACAATTCATCTGAGGTGAACCTAGAGCCCAGCCATCTTTTCAAGACTGTTATTCACTTCTTTTCCTGAGGAAAATAGAAGAATGCTGTTGCTTCTTAGCACTCTGCCTTCTGTTTCTAGCCTTTCTGAAATCTTGCCCCATTCCTTTAGATTTTCACTCTGCCTCATTCCCTTCTTCTTTGCAGACTGAAGCTGCCTGATCCAACCATCGTAATAAGTGTGTTAGCTTATTAAATACTGCTGATGGTACAAGGATTTCACTGATGGTTCTGACTAAGGAAGAGTTTTCAGAATCTCTTGGTGAAATAGATTCCAGTGAAGGGACTTTTCTGTTGGTTTACTAATCAGAACACATAGAAGATACTTAATTTATGCATAAATTTATACTTCCACAAAAATCCCATATGCTATAATACTTTATAGTTAAACTGTTTCAAAACTGAATTATTTTCTGCTTTGAACTTTTTGTTGAAACCAGGTGTTTTCAGTAATAGAAGGTATTTTGAATGTAATAAAAAAGTGTATTGAGGTAACATGGATTTTCATAAATTAGTGGCACACATAAGTCCCGAGTGGTCTTTGGTCCTGGGATTGGTGGATGACGCATTTTTCTCTGGATTCATACAGCTATACAGGTCCCCACCAGAAGGAAGCATGGACTAAAAGTAGGATAGTTTCCCACTAAACCGAAGAAGCACAAAAATGTAGATGGTACTTTATGTCCATAGGTCACTAAAGGGTTAAGTTGGCAACAGGCTTGATCATCTTTTAACCAAACCACAAGTGGCCACAAGACTCAGGTGTGAGTAGATAATCTGAAGTAATCAATGCTTGGAGTTATTTTACTAGTGTAACTAGTAGGAAATTTAAGTTGACTTACTCTCATTAGTCTAAAGATGAATCTGTGTTACAGAATTTTGATTTCCAACTTAGATTTTACTCTTTCTTGATATAAATCTTTCTACATTTAATGTGATGAAATTTTATATTTCTTCATACATGGTTAAAGGCAAGCTGAATATGAAATTAATTTGTCCCATTATACTAGTACTCTGTGTCTATTAACTTTTTGGGAAACATATTGAACTTGTCTTTGAATTGCTGCTTCAAGAAGGGATGAGAGATGGTGTCACAAATGCTTCTGTCTCTGTACTTTGCTTCTGCTTGACGTAGTTTTGTTCTCTTTGACAGACATTCAGTGGTAAAAAGTAGTGTAATTATTAATTTTCCATTTGACATTGTGAAAATTTCATTGCTAAGTTAGCAGGTAAAATGTCACAATCCATTTCTATTTTATCTACCCACAGCACTTCAAAGGTTTCCTCACAGTTTGTTCTTGAATCAGAAAGAAGAAAACTGACATGTAGGTACCCAGTAAAATTAACTTTGTTAACAGTACATGACCTTTCTTTAAAATACTCAATTTTGTGAGATACTTTCCCTCATAATGAGAGTTTTTTTGGGAAAAAATGAACATTTATCAATTTATATCGCTTGTGCTAACTGGAAAGAAATTATTTTAGCAACAGACCCACACTTTTCTCTTACATATTGAGAAAATGCTACTCTCCAGGGCTATAATAACTGCCAAGCTGTGGTAGGTACAAGGAAATACCAACCTGCTTTACTAAAGTGATCTACTGTGGGAGACAGTTGCTTCTCCCAAATGCACTACTGATTAATTGGTTTCAGAGTTATATCTCATTCATATTAACTTGAATGCTATTGTAGGGGTGAAGAGCACTGGGCACAAAGGGATGGGGAGGGAATGCAGTTTCCATATTATGACTCTAACCTAACAGAAACATCATACACATTTCATTAAAAAAATTTTTTTTAGTAGTCACATAAAAATTGGAAACAGTGAACAAATTTTAACAATATATTTTACTCACTATGTCTAAAATATTATTTCAACATGAGACACTGGCCACATTTCACGTCTTCAGTAGCACAAGTGACCGTTGTTGGTTGCTGTGGAGTAGGCTCTGACTCATGACATCCTCATGTGTAACAGAATGAAATGTCGCCTAGTTGTGCCTTCTCCTAACTCTGGATCTTCAGGTTATTCATTGTCAACTTTGCAAAGCCTAGTTTCTAACCCAATCCTATGTCCATGGAGGAAATATAAAAATAGCATTTGTTATTGTTGTTAGGTGCCATTGAGTTGATTTTGACAATGACCCTGTTTCACAGAACAGAACTACCCCACAGGGTTTTCTAGGCTGTGGTCTTTGTGGAAACAGATCACCAGGTCTTTTTTCCTTTCAGTTAGTAGTTGTGCAATTAACCATTTGCACAGCCAGAGTTCCTTTTAAAATAACATATTAAAAAAAAAAAAAAAAAAAAAAAAAAAAAAAGCACTGCCGTCCAGTTGGATCTGACTCATAGTGACCCCTTCTTGGGTTTCTGAGGTGGTATCACTACACAAGTAGATTACCCAACCTTCCTTCTGAGGAGTGGCTGGTGGGTTTGAACCGGCAGCCTTATGGCTAACAGTCAAATGCCTTAGGCACTATGCTACCAGAACTCCCAAAATAATGTATAGAGACTGGAAATATCATAGTTTACCTTTGACTGACAGTTTTCTCATTCTTTATTTTGTATCAGTTACAATCCAGGTGGAAGGAAGTGGTTTACCTGAATGAGACGGATGTTGTGGAAAGACCCCCGAGACAGCTCTGGTTTTTCAGGGTCATTTACTAGTGATGGAGAGTGAAGGTGGGAGTGCTGTTGTTGTTAGGTGCTATCAAATCGGTTCCAACTCATAGTCTCTAAATACAACAAAGTGAAATACAGCCCAGTCCTGTGCCATCCTCAAAATTGCTGCTATGCTTGAGCTTATCATTGCAGCCGTTGTGTCAATCCATCTCATTGAGGATCTTTCCCTTTTTCACTGACCTTCTGCTTTACCAAGCATGGTATCCTTCTCCAGTGACTGGTCTCTTATGATAACATGACTAAGTACGAGAAGTGAAGTCTTGCCATCCTTGTTTCTGTGGAGTATTTCAGCTGTACTTCATCCAAGACAGGTTTATTTGTTCTTCTGGCAGCCCATGGTATAGTCAATATTCTTCCTCAACACCACAATTCAACAGCATAAATTCTAATACAGTCATCTTTATTCATTATCCAGCTTTCACATGCATATAACGCTATTGAAAATACCGTGGTTTGGGTCAGGTATACCTTAGTCATCAAAGTTGTTATTGTTAGGTACTATCATGTAGGTTCTGACTCATTGTTGTTATTTGTTGTGGAGTTGGATTTGACCCAAGGCGACCCCTCCATGGGTTTCTGAGGCAGTATCACTATGGAAGTAGATTGCCCAACCTTCCTTCCGAGGAGAGCTCTGGTGGCACAGGGCCTAAAGCACTTGACTGCTAACCAGACAGCTGGCGGTTCAAACCCACCAACCACTCCTCTGAAGGAAGGTTGGGCTATTTCAGTAGTGATACTACCTCAGAAACAGAAGAAGTGGTTGCCCATCACTGCAGCCACTGTTTCAATCTACCTCATTGAGGTCTTCCTCTCTTTCACTTTTGAAGCAGATTTTCCCAATACAGTATGCCATTTGATTTCTCCACTGCTGCTTCCATGTATGTTGGTTGTGAATCTAAATAAAATTAAATCCTTGAGAATTTTAATCTTTTCTCTGTTTATCATGATGTTGCTTATTAGTCCAGTTGTGAATATTATTTTTTTCTTTGTGTTGAAGTATAATTCATATTGAAGTCTATAGTCTTTGATTTTCATCAGCAAGTACTTCAAGTCCTGTCTACTTTCAGCCATTAAGACCGTGTCATTGACGTATTGCAGGTTTTTAATGAGTCTTCCTACAATTCTGATGCCACATTCTTCTTTGTATAGTACAACCTCTCAAGTTATTTGATCAAACTGCACTCACTCCAGTGGCTTCCAGCCAGACAATAGACAGGTGTGTGGGGTGAACATTTACATCCAGTAGATAGACTCCTTGGAGTGATCAATCATAGTAGAACAGAAGGGCAGTGGGGGCCACAGGGAGATAGCCCAAGGGACAGGAGTACATGGTAGGGAAGGCCACAGAGAAGAGGTAACTATGTGGAGGAAGTGGGAAGAGAGCTGTTACATTGTAGGGAATGGTGGTCGATGTCATGAAACAAAATGTGTATGAACTGTATGGAAAATGAATTTGCTCTGTAAACTTCCACCCAAATCACAATAAAAGTAATAATAAAGCTACTTGTTCAGCATATAGATTAAATAAGTAGGGTTAACGGATACAGCCCTGATGCACAGCTGATTTTATGCCATGCAATATCCCTTTGTTTTGTTCAAATGACTATCTCTGTTTATATACAGTTTCCACATAACCACAATTAAGTGTTCTGCAATTCCCATTCTTCACAATGTCATCCTTAATTTGCTCTGTTTCACACAGTTGAATGCCTTTGCGTAATCAATAAAGCACAGGTAAACACCTTTTTGGTAGTTTCTGTTTTCACCAAGATCTACCTGACATCAGCAATGATATCCCTTGTTCAGTGTCCTCTTCTGAATCTGTCTTAAATTTCTGCCATTTCCCTTCGCATGTACTGCAGCAACCAGTTTTGAATTCTTTTCAGCAAAATTTCACTTGCATGAGTTTTATTATTGATATTATTTGATAATTTCCACTTTCTGTCAAATCATCTTTCTTTGGAATGGGTGTAAATATGGATCTCTTCCAGTCAGTTGGCCAGTTAGATACCTTCCAAATTTCCTGGCATAGATGAGCGAGCACTTCTAGTGTTTCATACGTTTGTTGAAACTTTTCAACTAGTATTCCATGAAATCCTGGAGTCTTTTTATTTTTATTTATTTTTTAAACTAATGCCTTTAGTGCAGCTTGGATTTCGATAGCATTGGTTCTTGATTGTATGCTACTTCCTGAAATGGTTCAACATTGACTAATTCTTCATGGTATAGTAACTTTATGTATTCCTTCCACCTTTTTTTTTTTTTTTTTTTCTTTTTAACTTTTTTTTGGGTTTGGGTGAAAGTTTAAAGAACAATTTGGTTTTCTACACTATAATTTATATACATTTTGTTTTGTGGTATTGATTGCAATCACCACAATGTAACAGCACACTTCCCACTTCCTCACTGTATTTTCCATTTCTGTTTGTCCTTCTTACCTGCCTCTTCCTGCTTCCTAGACTTTTTTTTTTGGGAAAATGCTACCTGTTTGTTCTTATATGATTGATTGTTTTAAGTAGTGTGTTACTGATGCACTTTATAGGTCTGTCTGTAGTTTGGCTGAAAGTTGATCTATGGGGATTCATTTAGGTGCAGGCTTGAAGAAGGTGTCTAAGGGCCATAGTCTCAGGGATTCTGCTGGTTTATATTAGACTAGTAAGTCTGATCCTTTTTATGATTTTGAATTTTGTTCCACATTTATCTCCCTCTCTATCCAGGACCTTCTTTTGTGATCCCAGTTGGAGAGGTCAGTAGTGATAGCCAGCCACCAGCTACTACTTCTGATTTCAGGGTAATGGTCCTTTGGGACTAATTGTTTCCTTGCCTCTTTGATTTTCTTCACACTTCTTAGCTCCAGACAGCAAGAGACCAATGATTGCATCCTAGACAGCTGCTTGCAAGCTTTTAAGATCCCAGTTCTACACCATGTTGTTGTTGTTGTTATGTGCCGTAGAGTCAAACCCGACTCATAGCGACCCCTCCTTGGGTTTCCGAGGCAGTATCACTACGGAAGTAGGAT
>NW_006922028.1:173851-196461 GCF_000298275.1 Orycteropus afer afer | reverse complement strand
ATACACAGCCTTTCTATTCTCCCATGATTGATCTCTCCAAGGAGTGTATCTACCTAATGTAAATGTTCAGCTCATATGCCTGTCTTTTGTTTGGCTGGGAGCCACAGGAGTGGGTTCAGTTCCAGACCTGAAGGGCAGCTAGGGGCCATAGTCTTAGTGGTTCCATCAGGCTCTATCAGATCAGCAAAACTGGTCCCTTTTTTTTTTTTTTTTTAATGATTTGAGTCTTGTTCCATATTGTTCTCCCACTCTATCTAGGATCTCCTACACAGATCCCCCTGTGGGGGCTGACAGTGGTAGCCGGGCACCATTTAGTTCTTTTTGTCTCTTAGTCATATAGGCTGAGAATTGCACGGTGTGCCAGTCACTTGGACTAATTTTTTCCATATGTCTTTGGTTTTCTTCATTCTTTTTTGCTCTGGATGAAGAGAGACCCATTGTTGCATCTAGATGGCTGCTTGTAAGCTTTTAAGATCCTAGTCGCTACTCACCAAAGTAGGATGTGGAACATTTTTGTGTAGTGTGTTATGCCAATTGAGCTTGATGTCCCCTGTGACTATGGTCCTGAGGCCACAGGTTCAACTACCCACTCCCTCTGGATAGCTGGCTGTGGCCAAGAAGGGACTACAATCTTGCCCCTTGTCAAGGGGCTCTGCTATATACCTGGGAATTCTTACGGAACATAGCAATACACTTGTAGAAACATTGTCTATCAACCTTATACATGGTATTGGGCACACTACCCCCTGTATAGACATACTTAATAGCTCAACCTATCCACCCATTTATCCACCCATATATCCATGTTTGCCTTCACTGACAATGCAGTATTGTATGTGCAAAAGGGTTCATCTTTGTTGTCTGTACCTCCCATGCACCTCTCTGTCTTCCTCTCCTCAATGCCACCATGTTGATCACTCATATTTGGTATATTGCCCTTCTTTTCACCCAAATCAATACTTGCCTTTACTTATCTAATGGTGTTCTCTTCCATCCCCTCCCATCCCTGGTAATCAACAAAGAAAATTTCGTTCCATATAGAAATCTTTACTGACTTTTTACAATATTAGAGTAATGCAATATTTGTCCTTCTGTGATTGATTTCTTTCACTTAGCATAATGTTCTCCAGGTTCATCCACATTATACGGTGTTTTGCAGATTCTACATTTTTCTTTAGGGTTTCATAGTATTCCACTGTGTGCATGTATCATAGTTTGGTTATTCATTCTTCTGTTGATGGGCACCTAGATTGCTTCCATGTTTTTGCTATTGTAAATAGTGCTGTGATGAACATGGGTGTGCATATATCTTTTCATGTCCTGGCTCTCCCTTCTTTAGGGTATATACTTAGTAATGGAGTCGCCAGTCAAATGGTATTTCTAATTCCAACATTTTAAGGAATCGCCATACTGCTTTCCACAGTGGTTGTATCATTTGACAGTTCCACCAGCAGTGTATGAGAGTCCCAATTCCTCTGCATCCTTGCCAGCATTTGTTATTTTCTGTCTTGTTGAACTTTGCCACTAGTGTTGGGGCAAGATGGTATCTCATTGTTGTTTTGATTTGCATCTTTAATGGTTAATGGGGAGCTCTGATAGCATAGTGCCTAAGGCACTTGACTGCTAACCAGAAGGCTGGTGGTTCAAATCTACCAGCCACTCCTCAGAAGAAAGATGGGGCAGTCTACTTCTGCAGTGATACTGCCTTGGATACCCAAGGAGGGGTCACTATGAGTCGGGTCTGACTCGATGGCATGTAACAACAACAATGGTTAATGATTGTGAGCATTTCTTCATATGTTTGTTGGCCATCTGAATATCCTCTTTGGTGAAGTGTCTGTTCATGTCTTCTGCCCATTTTTTAATTGGATTATTTGTCTTTTTGTTGTTGAAGTGTTAGAGTTTTCTATAAATTCTAGAGATAAGTTCCTTGTCAGATATGTCGTTGCTGAACATTTTTTCCCAATCTGTGGGTTCTCTTTTGACTCTTTTGGAGAAGTCTTTGGACACACATAAAAATTTAATTTTTAGAAGGTCCCATTCATCTAGTTTCTCTTCTGCTGTTTGTGCATTTTGGGTTATGCTTGATAGTCAAATTAATTATGCTATATATTAGGGCCTTTATATTTTCCCCTAGTTTTTTTCTTGAGGAACTTTATAGTTTTAGGTTTCACATTTAAGTCTTTGATCCATCTGGAGTTAGTTATTGTGCTAACTAACAGTTAGTGCTAACTAACTGTGAGGGACAGATCTTGTTTCATTTTTCTGCAAATGGAAATCCAGTTTTGCCAGCACCATTTATTAAACAGACAATCTCTTCTCCATTTAGTGGATTTTAGCCCTTTGCCAATGATCAGCTGATGATAGGCCAATGGATCTATTTCTGGCTTCTCAGTTCTATTCATGTGTTTTTGTTGTACCAATACCAGGCAGTTTTGACTACTGTGGCTGTATAGGTTTTAAGATCTGGGAATGTGAGACATCCTACTTTGTTCTTCTTCAATAATGCTTTGCTTATCCGAGGTCTCTTTCCTTTCCATATAAAATTAGTGATTGTTTTTTCCATATCCTTAAAGAATATTGACAAGGTCTGGATTGGCATTGCATTGAACGTATAGATTGCTTTGGGTAGAACTAACATTTTCACACTGTTCAATCTTCCTATCCATGAACATGGATGTTATTGCATTTATGTAGATGTCTTATGGTTTCTTGAAGTAGTCTTTTATAGTTTTCTTTGTACAGGTCTTTTGTGCCCCTGGTAAGATTTATTCCTAACTATTTTTTTTTTTTTTTTGTAGCTATTATAAATGGTATTGATTTCTTTATTTGTTTTTCAGCAATCTCTTTGCTGGTGTAGAGGAATCCAACTGATTTTTGGATGTTGATCTTGTATCCTGCCATGATGCTAAATCTCTCAATTAGTTCCAGTAGATTTTTGACTGAGTCTCTTGGGTTTTCTCAGTACAGGATCATATCATCAGCAAATGGGGATAGTTTGACTTCTTCCTTACCAATTTGGATGCCTTTGATTTCCGTTTCTTTCCTTATTGCCCTTGCTAGGAGTTCCAATACAATGTTGAATAGAAGTAGTGATAGAGGGCATCCTTGTCTGGTTCCTGTTCACAAGGGGAATGGTTTCAGTCTCTCTCCACTGAGAATAATGTTTGCTGTTGGTTTTACATTAAACAGATTGTCCTTTATTATGTTGAAGAATGTCCCTTCTATTCCAATTTTTCTGAGAACTTTTATCGGGAATGGGTGTTGGATTTTATCAAATACCTTTTCTGCATCAATTGGTATGATCCTGTGGTTCCTTTTCTTTGTTTTATTTATGTGGTGGATGATGTTGATTGTTTTTCTAATGTTGAACCATCCTTGTATAGCTGATATGAACGTTACTTTGTCATAATGTGTTGTTATTATTATTTGATATGTTGTTGGAGTCTATTGGCTAAGATTTTGTTGAAGTTTTTTGCTTCCATATTTATGAGGGATATTGGTCTGTAGTTTTCCTTTTGAGTGATGTCTTTGCCTGTTTTTGGAATCAAGGTTATACTTGCTTCATAAAATGAATTTGGGAGCATTCCATCCTTTTCTATGTTCTGGAATAGTTTGAGTATGATTCGTGTCAGTTATTCTATAATGTTTGGTAGAATTCTCCAGTGAAACTATCTGGGCTAGGACTTTTTTTGTTGGTAATTTTTTTAATGACCTGTTCAATTTCTTCTTTTGTTATGGGTCTGTTCTACTTTTTCACCTCAGACTGTGTTAGTGTAGGTAAATAGTTTGTTTCTGGATATCTGTCCATTTCTTCCAGATCTTCAAATTTGTTGGAGGACAGTCTTTCATTGCATCCTGATAGTATCCTCTTTATTTCAGTTGGTTCTGTTGTGATGTCATCCATTTTGTTTCTTATTCGTGTTATTTGTATTCTCTCCCTCTTTTCCTTTATTAAATTTGCAAGTGGTTTGTCAATTTTATTAATCTTTTCAAAAAACCAACTTCTAGTCTTGTTGATGTTTTCTATTATCTTTCTATTTTCTGTTTCATTGATTTCTGCTCGAACCTTTATTATTTCCTTTCTTCTGGTGACTGTAGGCTTTTTTTTTTTCCTTCTAATTGTTAGAGATGTTGGTTTAAAATATTGATTTTGGCTCTTTCTTCTTTTTTGATGTGTGCATTTATTGCTATTAATTGGCATCTCATCACTGCTTTTGTTGTGTCCCAAAGATTTTGGTATGTGGCGTTTTCATTCTTGTTTGATTCAAGAAATTTTCTAATTTCATTTTTTATTTCTTCTATTACCCAGTTGTTCTTAAGGAGGGTGTTGTTCAGTTTCCTTGTGTTTGCACTTTTTTTGATCTTCCAATTGTTGATTTCTAATTTTATAGCACTGTGATTGATTTCTAATTTTATAGCACTGTGATCTAAAGATGCTTTGCAGTATTTCAATGTTTTTAGATTTATTGTTGTTCTTGTTAGGTGCTGTTGAGTTGTCTCCAACTCATAGTGATCCTGTGCACAGCAGAATGAAACACTGCCTGGTCTTGTTCCAGCCTCATGATCCCTGCTATACCTGACCCCATTGTTGCAGCCACTGTGTTTATCCATCTCATTGAGAGCCTTCCCTTATACTTTACCAGCCATCATATCCTTCTCCAGGGAATGGTTCCTTCTGACCACATGACCAAAGTAGCTGAGATGAAGTCTGGCCATTCTTGCTTAAGGAACATTCTGGTTGCAGTTCCTCTAGGACAGATTTGTTAGTCCTTTTAGCAGACCATGGTTCTCTTAGCATTATTCTCCAACACCACAACTCAAAAGCATAACTCTTCTTCAGTCTTCCTTATTCATTGTCCAGCTCTCCCATGCATAAGAGGAGCTTGAAAATATCATGGCTTGGGTCAGGTGCACCTTAGTCTTCAAGGAGACATCCTTGCTCCTCATCATTATAAAGAGGTCCTTTGCAGCAGATTTGCCCAATGCAGTACATTGTCTGATGTCTTGACTGTTGCTTCCATTGGTGTTGATCATAGAACAAAGTCATATGAAGTCCTTGACAACTTCAAACTTTTCTCCATCCACCATGAAACTGTTTATTGGACCAGTTGTGAAGATTTTTGTTTTCTTTATATTGAAATGTAATCCATACTGCAGACTGTAGTCTTTAATCTTCATCAGTATTTCAAGTCATCCTCACTTTCAGCAAGCAAAGTTGTGTCATCTGCGTATTGCAGGTTCTTAATGAGTCTTCCTCCAATCCTGATGCCAAGTTCTTCTTCATATAATCCAGCTTCTCGGATTAATTGCTCAACATACAAGTTGAATAAGTATGGTGAAAGGATACAACCTTGACACACTCCCTTCTTGATTTTGAACCATGCAGTATCCCCTTCAGAACTCTCATGGTGTAGTGCCTAAGGCATTTGGCTGCTAACCAGAAGGTTGGTGGTTCAAATGCACCAGCCACTCCTCGGAATGATGGTTGGGCAATCAACTTCCATAGTGATACAGCCTCAGAAACCCAAGGAGGGTCACTATGAGTCGGATCCAACTCCACGCCAGTGGTTGTGTTGTGTAGTATCCCCTTATTCTGTTTGAATGACAGCCTCCTGATCTATGTATAGATTTCTCATCAGTACAATCAAGTGTTCTGGAATTCCCATTCTTCTCAATGTTATCCATAATTTGATGTGATCCACACAATCAAATGCTTTTGCATAGTCAATAAAACAAGTAAACTTCTTTCTGGTATTCTTTGCTTTGAGCCAAGATGTATCTGACATAAGCAATGATATCTCTCATTCTATGTCTTCTGAATCTAGCTTGCATTTCTGGAAGCTCTCTGTCAATATATTTCTGCAACAGTTTTTGAATTATCTTCAGTAAGATTTTACTTCCTTGTGATATTAAGGATATTGTTCTATAATGTCCACATTCTGTGGGATCACCTAGTTTGGAATGGGTACAAATATGGATCTCTTCCAGTCAGCTGGCCATATAGTTGTCTTCCAAATCTCTTGAACTAACCAAGTGAGTGCCTCCAGTGGGGCATCCATTTGTTGAAACATCTCAATCTGTATTCCATTATTCCTGGAGCCTTCTTCTTTGCCAATTCCTTCAGTGCAGCTTTGACTTCTTCCATCAATACCATTGGTTGTTGAACATATGCCACCTCCTGAAATGGGAGGACATCAACCACTTCTTTTTGGTACAGTGACTCTGTGTATTCCTTCTATCTTCTTTTTATGCTTCTTGCATCATTCAATGTTTTGCCCATAGAATCTTTCAGTATTGTAACTTGAGGCTCATTTTTTTTCCTCAATTGATTCAGCCTGAGAAATGCCAAGTGTGTTCTTCCCTCTTGGTTTTCTAACTCCGGGTCTTTACAAGTTTCATTATAGTAATTGCCTTTGTCCATTGAGCTGCTCTTTGAAGTCTTCTGTTCAGCTCTTCTATCTTGTAATTTCTTCCATTTGCTTTAGCTACTCTCTGCTCAGGGGCAAGGTTCAGAGTCTCTTCTGACATCTATTTTGGTCTTTTCTTTTTTTCTTGTGTTTTTAATGACCTCTTGCTTTCTTCATGGATAATATTCTTGATGTAATCCCACAATTCTTCTGGTTTTTGGTCATTGGTGTTCAATGCCTCGAATCTATTCTTCAGATTGTCTCTAAATTCAGGAGGAATATTATCAAGGTCATATTTTAGCTCTTGTGGACTTGTTTTAATTGTCTTCAACTTCAACTTGCACATGCATATGAGCAGTTGATGGTCTGTTCCACCTTCAGCTCCTGGCCTTGTTTTGGCTGAAGGTATTGAACTTCTCCATCACATCCTGCCAAAGATGTAGTTAACTTGATTCCTGTGTATTCCATTTAGAGAAGTCTATGTGTATGGTCATTGCTTATGTTGTTGCAAAAAGTATTTTCAGTGAATTAGTCATTGGTCTTACATAATTCTATCATGAGATATCCAGTGTTATTTCTATTACTAAGGCCATGTTTTCCAACTACTCATAACTCTTCTTTGTTTCCAACTTTTGCATTTTAGTCATTAGTGATAATCAAAACATCTTGATTACATGTTCAGTCAATTTCAGACTGCAGAAGTTGGTAGACATCCTCAATTTCCTCCTCTTTGGCTTTGGTGGTTGGTGCATAAATTGGAATAATAGTAATATTAACTAGTCTTCTTTGTAGGCGTATGGATATTATCCTATCACTGTCAGTGTTATGCTTCAGGACACATCTTGAAACAGTCTTTGTGATGATGAATGCCATACAATTCATCTTCAATTTGTCATTTCTAGCATAGTAGATCATATGGTTGATTAAAAGTGGCCCAAACCAGTCCATTTCAGCTCACTAATGCCTAGGATATTGATCTTTATGTATTCTATTTCATTTTTGACAACTTACAATTTTCCTAGATTCGTAGTTCATACATCCCACATTCCAATTATCAATGGATGCTTGCATCTGTTTCTTCTCATTTTGAGTTGTGCCACATCAGCCAATAGAGTTCCTGAAAGTTTTACTCTATCCATATCATTAAGGTCATCTCTACTCTGAGGAGTCAGCTCTTCTAAAGTCAAAGTTTAAGTGCCTTCTGACCTGATGGGCTCCTCTTCTGGGTCTATATAGGACAATGTTTCAGGGTTATTAATACAGTTTTCCAGTAATATGTCAGACAGTGTTTCGCTGCTGTTCATAAGGTTTTCACTGGCCAATTCTTTGAGAAGTAGATGGCCTCTTCCTTCTAACTCTGTCTTAGCCCGGAAGCTCTGCTGAAACCTGTCCACCATGGGTAACCCTGCTGACATTTTGCAACACCGTGGCATAGCCTCTAGCCTTACAGCAACAGGTAAGCCACCACAGGACAGCAAACTGATAGACAAGTTTGTCTCCTCTAAATGTTCCAACCCCTTTGCACTTGTCTACCTTGGGCAATGGCCTTAAAATAGAGTTGCCCCCACATGAAAAGCAGTGGGCCTGCCTACCTCTGATCCTGGCCTTAATAAAGAGCTGCCCCCAAGCAAAAAGCAGCCCCCAAACTCTGGGCCGGCCGACCTCAGGCCCTGGCCTTAATAAATTTATTAAGGCTTACTTTATGGCCTAACATGTGGTCTATCTTGGAGAACACTCCATGTGCACAGGAAAAGAACGTATATTGTGTTGTTGGGTGAGTTGCTCTGTAGATGTCTATAAGGTCAAGTTGGTGGATTGTGTTGTTTAGCTTTTCTGTGTCTTTGTTGAGTTTCTTTTCAGTTATTTTATCTTTCATTGAGATAAAGTTGCAAATATCAATTGCAAAATTGAGTCTCCTACTATGACTGTGGTGTCATCTATTTGCCTTTTCAATTCTGTTGAAGTCTGATTTGTGTATTTTGGAGCTCTTTCATTGGGTCCGTGATGTTTATTATGGTTATATATTCCTGTTTCATTGATCCTTTTATCATTATATAATGTTCTTCCTTGTCTCTTATGGTGGTTTTTGTCTTAAAGTCAGTTTGATCAGAAGTTAATATTGTCACTCTTGCTTTTTTTTGATTACCATTTGCTTGATATATCTTTTTCTAACCTTTGATTTTTAGTCTCTTTTTGTCTGTCTCTAAGGTGTGTCTCTTATAGACAGCATATTGATGGGTTATATTCTCTTATCCAGTCTGCAGCTCTCCATTTCTTGAGTGGTGCATTTAATCCATAGACATTCAGTGTAATTATTGACAAGTATGAATTTGTTGCTGTCATTTTTTAATGTGTTTTTTCATGGTGTTCCTGGTTTCTTTGTTCCATATAATTTTCTGTGCTGAGCTCATTATATTTTGAAATTGTGTTATTATTTCCTTTTTTTTTTTTTTTGCTCAATACTTGTGCTTGTCTTCTTTTTTATTGTGATGTGGAGGTTTATCATTTTTCTTTGAGGTTACTCTGGATTTATCATTTTCTCCCTGAGTTTAGAGCAGTCCATTTTATCTCACAACTCTCTTGACTTCCTCACCATTTAGAAGTTCTGTAATACCCTATTTTTTTCCCCACTTTTAGGTTTGAAGTTGTCCTCATTTGCCAATTGATGTCTCTTGTTCCCTGTTTATAATCTTGTAAGCTTATTTTGCTTTGGATACTTCCTTATCTATGTTGGTTTCTGAGTTATGTCATCTTTTGTATTAATGGACAGTTGCTTGCTATTATTGGTTTTCTGTTCAAAGGGCTCCCTTTAGTATCTCTTGTAAGGTTGGTTTAGTTTTAATAAATTACCATAATTTCTGCTTGTCTGGGAATTTCCTAATTTCACCATCGTATTTGAGGGAAAATTTTGCTGGGTATATAATTCTTGGTTGGAAATTTTTCTCTTTCAGTGTGTTTTATATATACTATCTGTGATAGTTAAGTTTGTATGTCAACTTAGCTGGGCCTAATTGAGTGGCTGGGAAGCTGGATGTAGTATTCCCCATGATAAGACTGGTAATCAATTCCATGGTGGAAATTACTGTGAGCAGCTGATTAGCTCCCTTAGGGATATGGTCTGTTTCCTATATAAGGAGAGGCCTTGGGGAATGTTCTCTAGCTTATGGCATGATTGAACCCTGCATGTAGCCGTGTCATTGTTCAGCAGCCTGTCAGGCTCTGCCAGCCTTGGGACTTTTAATGGACTTGAATTAGTGGTCTGCTCTGTCATTTGGTAACATCGGGACTGTGCTTTTTTAATTGTCAATCTCAGGCTTGTCAGTTTTAGCAGTCATCAGCTGTCTGAGTGAAGAAAAGCCTCTAGCTTCAGTGGGCTGGGAGCAGGAGGCAGACCTGAAACCCAAGGTTGAGGGGTTTTCACTCAGCCCCTAGAGCCTGGCAATTTGAACTTTGTTAAAGCTATCCAATTTGTGGTATATTCCTGTCAGAGCGACACTAGGTGACCCAAAACACCATCCCATTGCTTTCTCACTTGCATGGTTTCTGCTGAGAAATCAGAGCTTATTCTTACTGGTTGTCCTTTGTAGGTAAATTTTCATTTTTCCCGTTTTGCTTTCAGGATTCTTTCTTTGTCTTTGGTTTTGGTGAGTTTGATGATGATATGCCTTCCTGATTTTCTTTTGGGGTCCATCCTGTTTAGGGTTTGTTGGATTTCCTCAATGGATATATTCTCTTCTTTCATTATATTAGGGAAGTTCTCTTCCAACAAATCGTGGACAATTTTCTCAGTGGTTTTATGTCTCTTTCTCTTTTGGAATTCCAATTACATGTAGGTTATTCCTTTTGATAGTATCCCACATGAACCTTAGGCTTTCTTCATTTTGTTTTTATCTTTTTTCTAATTGATCCCTTTCCAAAGAAGTATTCAGGTATTTTTCTTCAATCCCATTCATTCTGTTTTCCATTGATTTGATTCTATTCCTTTGCCCTTTCAATATGTTATATATTTCTGAAAAGGTAGTATTAATCTTCTGGATTTCTATGTGTAGATTTTGTATCATTTCTAATTTTTCATTTTTTTTTTTTTTTGTTTCATTTTGTTCTTGTATTTCATCTGAAATTGTTCTAGGGTTTTATCTGTGTTTTCCTTAATTTTGTCAGTGCTTTCCTTGATCTCTGTCTCAATCTTTTGAAGATACCTAAGTATAATTATTTTGAATTCTGTATCAGTGAGTTCCAATGCTGCTTCTTACTCAGGGATACGTTCTAGGTCTGTATCCTGCTCCCTTGTTTCTACCACTTTATCTTGCTTCTTTGTGTGGACTATGATGGTGAGTTGTCTCTGAGATGTTGTGACATTTGTTGTATATAGTTCTGTGTTTACTGTTTGTGAAGAACAATTAAGGGTGAGTCAGGCTCTTCTTGATGGTCATTTATCATTGATCAGGTGGTGGAAAAGGAAGTGGTAGATCTCACCTGGTATGTGGAGCTTCAGGAGGTGTACATGTGGTTGCATCACATGGCCACGGTTGCTGTCTTTCTCTCAGACAAAAACAACAATTAAAATACCATAAAAAAGTAAAAGCAAGTGGACAAAAACACACTGCATAAACATAAAGGAACAATCACCAAAAAAAAGAAAAGACTACCCCCATCCCCCCACAATATCTGGGAAGGGGCAATAAGAGAAAAGAGTTAGAGTAGGAGAATAATGAAGAAAAAAATGGGAAAAATGCAAAAAGGAAAACAAAGAATGGGGTTAACCATGAGAAAGAAAAAAGTGGGAACCAGGAACATAGAAGAGAGAAAAAGCTGAAAACTAGAACCTTTCCCGTTGTTCATGTCTGGAATGTCTTTGAGGTCCCTGGCAAGTGGAGCCTATTCTTAGGTGCCTGGAATCTGAGAAAATGCTGTATCTTTAAATATCCAAAATAGTTGAACTGTTTGTAAACATTCAAAATGTCTGCACCCTCTGGACATCCAAAAGTCCACAGCTCAGCCTGTCTCCCTCTTCTCTACTTCCCCTTTTATTGATTAGCCACAAATGCAGTCTCCTGTGTAGCCCCTGGCTAGCAGAGTCAATTTTTAAGTTAATTCTTAGGTCCTGACACCACTTGGCAATATCCAAGCTGTCCATGCTATCAGGATTGCTGACAGACCTCAGCTCTGTATGTCTCTTTTTTCCTTGTTTTCATGCAGGTTCTTATATTAGGTGGAGTTTAGTTCACTTCTGTATACTTCCTTTCAAAACTCAGGGTCCCATGATTATCTTCTGTATCTGTGTTAATTGGTTCCCCTTTTCTTTGTAGTTTGTCTATTCTGCCATCTTGTAAGATACTTTTCCTTCCATCTTCTTTCAATTCTTCCTGTATCATTCAATATTTTGTCCACAGAAACCTATGATATTGCAACTTGAGGATTACATTTTTCATTTTTTCCTTCCGTCCTTTCAGCTTGAGCAATGTTGAGTGTGCCTTACTTTTTGGTTTTCTAACTCTAGATCTTTGCACATTTCATTATAATAGTTTACTTTTTCTTCTTAAGCCACTCTGATAGTTGGAGCTATGTATCAACTTGGCTGGAGCACAATTCTGTGTGGTTTAAGCAACTGTGATGGGGGTTGTTCCAATTATGGGATCAGATGTATATGTTTTGAATGGCCAATCCATTGAAAGGGAGTTTCCCAAGGGGTGTGGTCTGCTTCCAGTATATTTATGGACATCCTGGGAATAGAGACACTCTTCTGTGGATCGGGATTCTGTTGTGCTGCCTACAACTGTCCATGAGGGAACAATCCACCATTTGGTCTGGAGATCTTGGATTCGTCATTCGTTGGAGTCAACAGCCAGTATACTGCCTGCCAACTTTGAGTTCCTCAGCCCCTGCAACAGCATGAGTCAGGAAAAGCTTCCAGCTTGGTGTTTGATCCAAGAACTTGGGACTTGCTAGTTTCTATAAGTGTGTGAGCCATTTTCCTAAGATAAATTTCTCTTTCTCTCTATATATGCTTTACTAGTTTTGTTTCTTTAGAGAACCCAGTCTAACACAGCCACCATTTGAAGCTTTTTTACTTCATCATTTCTTTCACTTGCTTTAGCTACTCTATGTTCAAGGTCAAGTTACAGAGTCTTTTCTGACATCCTCTTTGGTCTTTTCTTTCTTCCATGACTTTTTAATGACCTTTTGATTTTTTTTTAATATATGATGCCCTTGATGTAATTTCATAGCTTGCCTGGTCTTTGGTTATTTGTGTTTGTGGTAGTTAAGGTTGTGTGTTAACTTGGCTGGGCCTGGTTGAGTGGCTGGGCAGTTGGTGGTAGTTGTTCCCCATGATGAGACTGACAATCAGCTCCATGGTGGCATCTACCACAAGCAGTTGAGTAGCTGCTTTAGGGATGTGGTCTTCTTCCTGTATGTAAGAAATAGTTTTGGGAATGGTAGCCAGCTTATGGCACACCTGAACCCTGCGTATAGATGAGTTGTTTTTTAGCAGCCTGCCATCCTTTGCTGATCTTGGGACTTTCAATGGTCTTGAATTAATGTCCTGCTGTTTTGTTTGGTAACATTGGGACTGTGCCTTTTTACTTGTTGACCTTGGGTTTGTCAGCCTCAGCAGCCAGTAGCTGTCTGAGTGAAGAAAGACTTCCAGCTTCAGTGGGCTGGGAGCAGGAGGCAGAGCTGAGGCCCAAGGTTGAGGGGCTTGCACCCAGCCCTTAGAACCTGGCACTTTGAACCCAGATTTACAGCCTCCAAACTGTAGGACATTAAAGTCCTGTTTGTTCAATCCCACCCATTTGTGGTAATTTCTGTTAGAGCAGCACAGAGGTAACCAATACAGTGTTCAATGTGTCAAATCTATTATTGAAATTGTCTCTAAATTTAGGTGGAATATACTTAAGTTCGTATTTTGGCTCTTGTGAATTTGTGTTAATTTTTTCTTAACTTGAACTTGTATAAGAGCAATTGATGGTATGTTCAAAAGTCAGCCCTTGGACTTGTTCTGCCTGATGATACTGAGTTTCTCTGTAGTCTCCTTCCACTGATGTAATCCATAAGATTCATATGTATTCATATGCGGTGATGTCCACATGTATAGTGTTGCTTATGTTGTTGAAGGTATTTGCAATACTTTGCAAAATTCTATTATGCAATCTCTGATATGGTTTCTATTACCAAGTCCATGATTTCCGACTACTAATCCTTTGTTTACAACTTTTGCATTCAATTGCCATTAGTTATCAATGCATTTTGATTGCATATTTGATCAATTTCAAACTGCAGATGTTGGTAAAAATCTTCAATTTCTTTATCTTTGGCCTTAGTGGTTGGAGGGTAAATTTGAATAATAGTCATACTAACTGGTCTTTGTTGTATGTATATGAATATTATCCTGTCACTGACAGTATTGTACTTCAGGATAGATCTTGAAATTTTTTTTTCATTTTGATGAATGCAAGGGACATCATTCCTCTTCAATTTGTCATTTCTTGCATAGTATACCATAAGATTGATTCAAAATGCCTAATAACAGTCAATTTCAGCTCACTAATGCCTAGGATATCCATCTCCATGCATTCCATTTCATTTTTGACAATTTCCAATTTTCCTAGATTCATATTTCATACATTTCACGTTCTAATTATTAACAGTTGTTTGTAGTAGTGTCTTCTCATTTTGAGTCATGCCCATCAGTAGATTAAGGTCCTAAAAACTGTACTCCACCCATATCATTAAGATTGATTTACTCTGAGGAGGCACCTCTTCTTCAGTTGTGTTTTGAGTACCTTCCAGCACTATATCAGACACTATTCCACTGCTATTTATAAGGTTGTCAATGGCCAATTTTTTTAGAAGTGGACCTGGTCACATCTTTTTTCTTAGTCTGTCTTAGTCTAGAAGTTCCTTGAGACTTGTCTACCATAGGTAACCCAGCCATGGGTAAACTGATATTTTAAATACCAGTGGCATAGCTTCCAGCATCATAGAAATATGCAAGCAACCATATTACAACAAACTGACAGATGAGTTTAGCCAGCTGTGGTCTGTACGGGTCACTTACTAGTGATTGGAGGTAGCAGGGAGATTAGAAGTAGTATAATTCAGGCTGACTCTACAGAGATTTAATTTCCTTATCTAGAATAAAGAAATAGCAAATACTATCTACATAGAACCATATGTTGGTAGGCATAGGATAACACATTGAAAAATTGCTGTAAAAAGTTACGTAATGAAAGGTACTTTTGGGAGGGCTAAAATTGTTTGACACAGAATGGAAAACCAATTGCTTGGTAATAATGCAAAATGCAACCACTTCTATGGAGTTGGATCCGACTCATAGCAACTCCTCCTTGGGTTTCTGAGGTGGTTTCACTACGGAAGTAGATTGCCCAACCTTCCTTCTGAGGAGTGGCTGGTGGGTTTGAACCACCAGCCTTCTGGTTAGCAGTCAAATGCCTTAGGCACTACAGCACCAGAGCTCCCATTACTTGGTAAACTTTCACTCAAAAATCTCAATAAAAAGTTAAAAAAAAAAAAAAAGAAAGAAAGAAATGAGAAAGAAAGAATTCTTTGAGGAAACTTGCCTGAAGGCTCCATCCTTATCCTATACAATTTTTCCACAAGGGTACTTTCTCCTTTTCTTTCCTGGCTTAATCCCTCCATTAAACTTCTGGATCAATTTCCAATGCACTTTAAAACACTTTAATTTTTAAAAAATGTACTGTCTACTGGGTACAGGCCTTGGGTGAGTGCTTTGTTTACATCATCTCACTTAATCCTCATGACATCTCTAAAAGTTTTCCTTCATTTTGTGGATGAAGATTAAGTAAAGAAAGATTAAGTAACTTGCCCTAGGCTCTACAAATAGTAAGTCAGCATTTGTGTCAGGCTGTCTGAATCCTTGACCTTGTACTTTCGTGTGAAGCCACGGTACTGCAGTTGATTTTGCTGATGTTGCTTGATTCTGAATGACAGAAGACTGAGAACAGCAGTATTAAAATGATGACAAACTTTTGAGGGATATTTTGTTTGACCTTAATTTAGTAGTTTGTCCAACTAGTAGGATAACAATGGGAGGCAGTGAATAAGCAAGAATGACAAAAATATTATAAAAATTAGTGGAGATTTCTATGAAGTATATTGAAGGCATCCTTATGGTGAAAGAAGAAAAATGCTTGTGCCTTTGGGGTTAGTCTATGAGATATGATTATTGGCTAAATGGGGGTCAGGCAATCCTTCTTAATGTCAGGATGAGGTAAGAGCATTGAGATGAGAGTGCAGTGGTATGACCACTAGGGAGAGCATGGGGCGGTGAGGGCCTGAGAGACAGGTAGGGTTTGAAGAGTAGACAAGGAGAAGAGAGAGTAGATCAGATATTTAAGAAGGTATGCAATTGACTTTATGTTATTATTAGAGCATGAGAGGAGATAAATGATCTTGTGTATGCTTAAACTTTCAGACAAAACAAGACTCCCCCTCTCATCATTCCAATTCAACATCATATGGATAGTTCAAGCTAATGCTATTAATTAGACAAGGAAAGGAAGCAAAAGGCATAGCAATTGGGAAGGATGAAATAAACTGTTTTTGTTCACAGATGATATAATTGTTTATGTAGAATATTTCAGATAATCGGCAAAAAGCTCTTAGAATTAATACATGATTATTAGTAGCAGGATGCAAGTTTAATATACAAAAGTCAATTGCTCTCCTATATACCAGCAATGAACAATTGGAATTTGAAATTAAAAATCTTTATTACAAAGATGACTCTCAAATGTCTCCAAAATGCAGGAGGGTAAGATAACAGCCCTCATTTAGTTGAAATGTTAATCCATCATCATCCAACAATTTTCCCATTAGAAGATTTATATTTTGGTTAAATTCAAGTGTAGCCCAATTATGAGGAAGATGAAGATGGATGACCAGGAAGAAGATCAAGATGCCATGATCTCAACGTGGTAAAATACAGTCTTTGTAAGGGTTAGGGGATCCCTAGTGGTGCAATGGTTAAGCACTCATCTGCTACCAGAACCTCTGGCAGTTTGAATTGAGCAGCCACTCTGTGAGAGAAAGACGTTAACAGTCTACTACTGTAAGGAATATAACATTGGAAAACATATAGGGTAGTTCTGCTTTTTTTCTATACAGTTGCTATGAGTTGGAATTTATGGCAACAGGTTTGGTTTAACTTTTGGGTTAGAAAGGGAAAGTTTTTTGGGTCTGTGCAGAGAATAGTGAAGGCATGCACTTCACAAATCTCTGAGCCTCACTGCTGCAGTGATTACACTTGCTGAATATGATGTCTAATGTTGTCCTTGCCAGGCTCACTTCCAATCACTCTTCTCTGGTTTATTCTCCATTGGTATGTTAGTTTTAGTGCATATACTTGTCACAGATTGAAGGCTCAGTAAAACATAAGAAATGATTGAGATTGCAGATTATATATAGGCAAACTTTATTTCATATGGCCAAGGGGATAATTTGATTTTCATCTCTTCCCTTTCTCTCAAAATAAAGAACCTACACCAAATGGTATATAAAGGAAAACCAAGCAAACAGAAGAGAGAAACTTTGCCATTCATTAACTCAAGCATGAAAGTACAGAAAATAAGCAGGGCTCAACTTACTTGGAAATATAAGTCTGAACCTCTTGCATTAAAACATAGTGTTGCACTAATCTAATGAGTTTTCAGGCAAATGAGGCATGAAACATTGCCAAAATATAAAGTCAGTAAAGTATCCAAATTACTCTTTAATACTATTATGTGTTTTATCTTAGTGGGAGCTGACAAAGAATAGATTATTTTAAAATCTGCATTATTAGGACAAGAAAGGAAAGTATCTTAAAAATTTATTATTCTGGTAAGTTGTTAATAAAGACAGATCAAAAGTAACTGAAATTCCAACAAAGGTATAAATGTATCTAATTTATAAGGAAACATTAACACAACAGAATACATTTTTACTTATGTTATTCAGTCCCTAGAAACTCAAGAAAATGCCTATTATTTTATAAACAGTTTTGAAACTAGAATGAAATAACTAATGACTGCAATATAGTTTTCTCTTAAGAGCAGATAGAATTTATGCACCAGACATATTCATTAGACTTATTTAGAAAAGTATAAAGAAAATATCTAGAGTTTATCCTAGAGTTATTCCATTATATTCTGGGTTGGGTGAGAACAGTATTTCCCTTTGCAGATAGCTGGGTGGGATTAGCTTTGGGTTTTGTTTTCAGTAGTGAAAACCAAATGATTTACTCTAGCAACCCTGATTGTATTATTGTTAGGTGCTGTCAAGTCCATCACAACTCATAGTGCCCCTTTGTACAACAGGAGGAAACACCACCTGGTCCTGTGCCCTCCTCACAGTCCTCGCTGTGCTTGACAGCCCATTGTCGCATGTCGCAGCCGCTGTGTCAGTCCATCTTGTTGAAGGTCTTCCCATTTTCTCTGAACTTCCATTTTACCAAGCATGATAACTTTCTCCAGCGACTGGTCCTTCTGACAATATGACCAAAGTAGGTGAGATGAAGTTTGGCCATTCTCACTTCTGAGGTGCATTCTGGCTGCACTTTGTCTAGGACAGACTTGTTCATTCTTCTGTCAGTCTATGGTATTTTCAGTATTCCTTGCCAACACTACAACACAAAAGCATCAACCCTTCTTCGGTCTTCTTTATTCATAGTCCAGCTTTCACATGTGTATGAAGCAACTGAAAATACCATGGTTAAGGTTAGTGTTCTAGTTACCTAGTGTCGCTCTGACAAGAATACACCACAAATAGGATGGCCTTAACAAACAGGAGTTTATTCTCTTACAGTTCAGGAGGCTAGAAATCCAAGTTCAAAGTGCCAGGCTCTAGGGGCTGGGTGAAAGCCCCTCGACCCTGGCGTCCAGTTCTGCCTCTTGCTCCTAGCCCATTGGAGCTAGAGGTGTTTCTTCACTCAGACAGCTGCTGGCTGCTGAGACTGACAAGCCCAAGGTTGACAAGTAAAAAGGCACAATCCCGATGTTACCAAACCACATGGCAGGCCATTAATTTAAGTCCATTGTAAGTCCCAAGGTTGGCAGAGGATGGCAGGCTGCTGAACAATGACATAGCTACATGCAAGGTCCAAGCATGTCATAGCTAGAGACTATCCCCAAGCCTTCTCCTTATATATAGGAAGCAGACCATATCCCAAAAGCAACTACTCAGCTGCTTGTGGTAGATCCCACCATGGAGTGGATTGCCAGTCTCATCATGGGGAATAACTACCACCAGCTGCTCAGCCACTCAGCCAGGCCCAGGCAAGTTGACATACAAATTTAACTACCATAGGTAGGTTCACCTTAGTCTTCAAAGTGATATCTTTGCTCCTCAACACTTTAAAGAGGTCTTTTGCAGCAGATTTGCTCATTGGAATACAACATCTGATTTATTGACTGTTGCTTCCATGGGTTTTGACTGTGGATCCAAGTAAAATGAAATCTTTGACAACTTCAATCTTTGTATTATAGTCCTGTCAAGTTTTTTATATATATATACATACACATTAGTAAGACATGACAGTTCATGAGCTTTTTAAATCATTATTTATAGGATTGTTTTAATGTATTTATGTAACATTTATGATTATATTTTTCCCTTTTTATTGTGATTTGAGTGAAAGTTTACAGAGAAAATTAATTTTCTATTTAACCATTCATACACAATTTCTTTCATGACATTGATTTCAATCCCCACAATGCAACAACACCCTTCTTACTTCTTCCTTGTGTTTCCCATTTCCATTCGTCCTTCTTTCCTATCCATTCTGTTCTGGTTTCCTAGTGCTGCTCTGACAGCAATATACCACAAGTGGGATGGCTTTAACAAACAGGAGTTTATTTTGGAGGCTTTAAGTCTGAGTTCAAAGTGCCAGGCTCTAGGTTCTGGGTGAAAGCTCCTCCACCTTGGGCTTCAGCAACTGCCTCCTGTTCCAGGCCCACTGAAGCTGGAGGCTTTTCTCCACTCAGGCAGCTGCTGGCTGCTGAGGCTGACAAATTCAAGGTTGACAAGTGAAAAGGCATAGTCCTGGTTATTAACAAACCACACAGCAGGCCATTGATTCAAGTCATTGAAAGTCCCAAGATTGGCAGAGTATGGCTGCTGAAGAATGACTCCGCTACATGCAGGGTTCAATTATACCGTAGCTACAGACCATTCCGAAAGTTGCTGCTTATATATGGGAAGCAATCACATCCCTACAGCAGCTACTCAGCTGCTTGTGATAGATCCCATCATAGAGTTGATTCCCAGTCTCATCATGGGGAGTAACTACCACCAGCTACATAGCCAAGTTGACACACAACCTTAACTACCACAATTCCACCCCTTGTGAGTTTGGCATCTGGACAGATCTCCTTCACTGGGTGGCTCCAGTCCCCTAGTTCCTTCCTGAGTGGTGACCTCAACCCCTTGGCCTGGCGGGTCCCATTCCTCTCCCTTTTGGGCATGGCAGCCCTGGCCCCTCACTCTTGGGCAGTGGCTATAATGGAGTTATAGCCATCCCACTGGCTCACATGAATGAGCAGCCCCACACCCCAGAACCAAGTTGGTGAAGGCCTGACTCTTTGAAACCTAGGTGGCTGTGGTGGTTCCACCCCGAAATGCTATGGTCCTACCCTTGAGGCTGAGGCAGCTCTGCTTCCCGTTTCCCTGCTTCTGCCAATTAATGCCCGAGGGCAACCCACTCCACTGGAAATCTTCCTGCCCAAAGGACACATAGCTTTCTTGTTCCATGGCTGGCCAACCTGCTACTCCATCTCCTGCTGGTCTCTTTTACCAATTAATGCCCAAAGGCAACCCACTCCACCAGGAAGCTGCCTACCCAGTGGCACCCAGCTTTCTCCTCTGTGGGCTGTTAAGCCTGTTGCTTGGTCTCTCTGCCAGGGTCTTGGGTCCAGGACACACTCCACTCCTGTTTCCACATTTTAGGTGTCTGTCAGAGCAGCACCCTACTCTCTGGGTACCATATTCCATTTTGGTTACCTAGTGCCACTCTTCCAGAAATATCACAAATGGTATGGCTAAACAAACAGGAGTTTATTCTCTGACAGTTTGGAGGCTTTAAGTCTGAGTTCAAAGTGCCAGGCTCTAGCGGCTGGGTGAAAGTCCCTCAGCCTTGTGCTTCAGCTCTGCCTCTTGCTCCCAGCCCAATGAAACTAGAGGATTTTCTTCACTCAGACAGCTGCTGACTGCTGAGACTGATAAGCCCAAGGTTGACAAGTAAAAAGGCACAGTCCCGATGTTACCAAACCATACGGCAGGCCATTAATTCAAGTCCATTGAAAGTCTCAAGATAGGGAGAGCATGGCAGGCTGCTGAACAATGACTTGGTTACATGCAGGGTTCAAACGTGCCATAAACTAGAGACCATTCCCAAACTGCTGCTTATATATGGGAAGCAGACCACATACCAAAAGCAGCTACTCAGCTGCTTATGGTAGATCCCACCATGGGCTAGCTTGCCATTCTCATTATGGGGAATAACTACCACCAGCTGCATAGCTACTCAACAAGATCTGGTCAAGTTGCCACACATACTACCAGATCTTCCTGCCTTCTAAGCTTTCTCCCTGGTCAGTAAGCTGCCCTTTTGATCTCAGATGGTTGGTAGTTCTAAGAAGTATGTACCTCCCTGGTGATAATATACACCTGATAGTCTTGTCTATTGTTTGGCTATAGTGGGAAGGTTTATTGTTTGGATAAAAGTTGAGCCTAGGAGGTGAATTTTGTTCCAGGCTGGAAGAGTAACTAAGGGGCATAGCCATGGGAATACTATAAGTCTCTATCAGACCTGTAAATCTGGTCTTTTTTGTGATTTTGAGGGTTTTTTTTTTTTTTTTTCCTATATTTTCCTTCCACTCTATCCAGGACCTTTTACTGTGAATTCCTTTCACAGCAGTTGACTGTGTGGTAGCTAGGCTTCAACTAAATCTTCTGATCTCAGGGTTATGAAGGCTGAGGTTTTCATGATCAATTAATCTTTTAGACTACTTGTTTCTGTGAGTCTTAGTTTTTCTTCATTTTTTTTACTTGAGAGACCAGTAGTTGTGCATTAGATGGTTCCTCATAAGCTTTTAAACCCCAGTTGTTACTCACAACTGTAGAACATTGTCTTTGTGGACTATGTCATGCCAATTGACCTTGGTGTCTACTGTGACAATGGTCCTGAGCCCATAGGCCTAGCAACTAATTCACTCAGTGTTTGGTCTGGGTAAGAAATTTTCATAAATTTGCCCTCTATGTGCTCTACTAAGTACTTCAAGTCACCCTCACTTTTAGCAAGCAAAGTTGTGTCACCAGCGTATCGCAGGTTGTTAATGATTCTTCCTCCAATCCTAATACCATGTTCTTCTTCATATAGTCCATCTTCTGGGATTATTTTCTCAGCATACAGATTGAATAAGTATGGGGAAAGGATACAACCCTGACACACTCCCTTCTTGATTTTTAACCATGCAGTGTTCCCTTCTTCTGTTTGAAGGACAGCCTCCTGGTCTATGTACAGGTTCCTCATGAGTACAATTAAGTGTTCTGGAATTTCCATTATTCTCAATGTTATCCACAATTTGTTATGATCCACACAATCAAATGCTTTTGCATACTTAATAAAACACAAGTAAACATCTTTCTGGTATTCTTTACTTTGAGCCAAGATCCATCTGACATCAGCAATGATATCTCTCATTCCATGTCCTCTTTTGAAGCTAGCTTGCACCTCTGGAAGTTCTCTGTCAATATACTGCTGCAACCGTTTTTGAATTATCTTCGGTAATATTTTACTTGCATGCGATATTAATGATATTGTTTGGTAATTTCCACATTCTGTGGGATCACCTTTATTTGGAATCGGTACAAAGATGGATCTCTTCCAGTCAGTTGGCCAGATAGCTGTCTTCCAAATCTCTTGGCATAACCAAGTGAGTGCCTCCACCAGGGCATCCTTATGTTGAAACATCTCAATGGGTATTTTGTCAATTCTTGGAGCCTTGTTCCTCACCAATTCCCTCAGCACAGCTTTGACCTCTTCCCTCAATACTATTGGTTCTTGAACATATGCCACTTCCTGAAATGGATGAAGGTTGACCAGTTCTTTTTGGTACAGTGACTCTGTGTATTCCTTCCATCTTCTTTTGATGCTTCCTGCATCATTCAATGTTTTGCCTG
>NW_006922028.1:157072-173156 GCF_000298275.1 Orycteropus afer afer | reverse complement strand
CACCAGTGATAAGCAACACATCTTGATTGCATGTTTGGTCAATTTCAGACTTCAGAAGTTGATAAAAATCTTCAATTTCCTCATCTTTTGCTTTGGTGGTTGGTGCATAAATTTGAACAATAGTCATATTAATTGGTCTTCCTTGTAGGTATATGGATATTATTCTACCACTGACAGCATCGTACTACAGGACAGAGCTTAAAACATCTTTTGTGATAATGAATGCCACACCATTCTCTTCAATTTGTCATTGTTGGCATAGTAGATCATGTGGTTGTCTGATTCAAAATGGCCAAAACTGGTCCATTTCAGCTCACTAATGCCTAGGATATCAATCTTTATGCGTTCCATTTCATTTTTGACAACTTTCAATTTTCCTAGACTCATACTTTGTACATTCCATGTTCTGATTATTAATGGATGCTTGTGGCTGTTTTCTTCAATTTGAGTTGTGCCACATCAGTACATGGAAGTCCTGAAAGACTTACTTTATTCATATCATTAAGGTTGGTTCTACCCTAATGAGGCAGCTCTTTCCCAGTCCTATTTTAAGTGCCTTCCAATCCAAGGAGCTGGTCTTCCTGCACTGTGTCAGACAATGTTTCCAAGCTATTCATAAAGTTGCCCAGTAACGTATCAGACAGTGTTTCTCTGCTATTCATAAGGTTTTCCCTGGCCAATTTTTGAGAAGTGGATGGCCTTCTCCTTCTTCCTAGTCTATCTTAGTCTATAAGCTGCGTTGAAACCTGTGCACCATGTGCAACTCTTCTGGCATCTGAAACACCAGTGGCACAGCCTCAAGCCTCACAACAATGTACCAGCCTCACAGGATAACAAACTGACAGACAAGTTTGTCTCCCTTAGCTGTTGGAAACCTCTGCACCCTCCTCTTACCTAATTCCTACCTGAAACCTGCCACTTTGTGGTCCCTGATCCCTACCTTTCCTGGATCTAGGGGACTTGGGGCCTAGCCTTGCCTCCTGCCCCTTTTAACCTGGATATCCTGCCACTCCTGAGGTTCCTGAGACTGCTCCTGGTACTCCCTTTCTTGGCTCTAGGGGGCTTACTGATGAAGATTAAAGAATACAGTCTGAAGTATGGATTACATCTCAGTATAAAGAAAAGAAAAATCTTCACAACAGGACCTATAAGCAACATTACAATAAATGGAGAAAAGATTGAAATTGTCAAAGACTTCACATTGCTTGGTTCTACAATCATCGCAAATGGAAGCAGCAGTCAGGACATCAGACGATGTATAGAACCTCTTTCAAGTGCTGAAGAGCAAAGATGTCTCCTTGAGGACTAAGGTGTCCCTGACACAAGCCATGGTATTTTCAATTGCCTTATATGCACTTGAGAGCTGGACAATGAATAAGGAAGACTGAAGAAGAGTTGATGCTTTTGAGCTGTGGTGCTGGCGAAGAATGCTGAAAGTACCATGGACTGCTAAAAGAACTAACAGGTCTGTCCTGGAGGAAGTGCAGCCAGAATGCTCCTTGGAGGCTAGAATGGCCAGATTTCGTCTTACATACTTTGGTCATGTTGTCAGAAGGGACCATTCCATGGAGAAGGATGTCATGCTTGGTAAGGTGGAGGGTTGATGAAAGAGGGGAAGGAATCTCAATGAGGTGGATTGACATGGTGGTGGTGGTGATGGGCTTAAGTGTAGCAAGAGTCATGGAGCTAGCTCAGGACTAGGAGGTGTTTCATTCTGCTGTGCATAGGCTTGCTTTGAGTCAGAGATGACTTGATGGCACCTAAGAACAACAACAACACACTCTACTAGATTCACAGATTTATTTGCACACCTATAAAAATATATATAGAAATATACTCTGTCAAACTTATATATGTTCATGGGTATAATCCCATTCACCTTTTCCTACCTGTTCAGCTTGCATTCTATGTATCCACTCCTTGATGATTGTTATGACTGATATGCAGGATTATGCATCTAATAGTATTTACCTTTGTTGTCTTTAACTCTTCTGCTTCTCTCAGTATCTTTCTTCCCCTTGCTTATTTTGACCTTTCCCTTATTGTATATTTTCTTTTCCCTTGATGTTTTTGACATTTCACTTATTGTATATTTTCTTTCCTTTCACCAAAGTTAATATATGTTGATTTTGATTCTTTCTTCTTTGCTGATGTGTGCATTTATTGCTATAAATTGTCCTCTGAGCACTGCTATTGCTGTGTCCCAAAGATTTTGGTATGTTCTGTTTTCATTCTTGTTTGATTAAAGGAATTTTTAAATTTCTTTTGTTATCCAGTAGTTTTTAAGCATGGTGTTACTCACTTTCCATATATGTAATTTTTTCCACCTTGTTCTTCCTACTATTGATTTTGGATTTTAATGTTGTGATATGAGAAGATGTTTCATAATATTTTGATGTTTTGATATTTATTGAGGCTTACTTTATGGCCAAACATGTGGTCTATTCTGGAGAATGTTACAAGGTTACTGGAAAAGAAACTATATTATGTGGTTGTTAAATGGAGCGTTCTATATATGTTCTATTTATGTCTAGGTTAAGTTGGTTGACTGTATTTATATCTTCTGTATCTCAGTTGAGTTTCTAATTGTTCCATTGTTTATTCACTGTGGTGTATTAAATTCTCCTACTATTATTGTGGAGTGGTCTATTTCTCTTCAATTCTGTTAGAGTTTGTTTGATCTATGTATTTTGGGCTTTTTCATTGGGTGAGTAGATATTCATCATGGTTATGTCCTCTTGTTATATTGACTCTTTCATCATTATAAAATATTCTTCTTTATGTCTTATGCTGGTTATTAACTTAAAGCCTATTTTATCAGAAATGAAAATTGACACTCCTAGACTTTTTTGGTTGCCATTTATTAGGTATATGTTTGTTCATCCTTTTGTTTTTAGCTTATTTTTGTCTTTGTATCTAAGATATGTATCTTTAGAGCACACATTGATGGGTCGTGACTTGTTCTTTTTTGAATTTTTTCTTGTGATCTGGGTGAAAATTTACAAACCAGATTCATTTCAGTCACTATAGTTCATGAATATTTGGTTTCATGGCCCCAGTTACAATCCCCAACCATAAAAAGCTCTCCTCCCATCTCTTCTCTTTGACTATACCTTCCCTGTGCCCTTCTGATCCATTCATTCCTGTCTGTCCAGATTTCCCTCCTATGCAAATGATTCCCTTCTTGTGTCTCATGGTTAATTGATCTAGGGAATGTATCTCCCTAGGGTATGTGGGTACATCTCCCTGGGGTAGGTTGTTCTGTTTGTAAGTCTTTCTACTGTTTGGCTGAGTGCTAATCCATGGAAGTGAGTCCAGTTCCAGGTCCAAAGGATAACCTAGGGTCATAGTCTTGGGGTTTCCACCAGTCTCTATCTGACCAGTAATTCTGGTCATTTTTGTGTTTTTGAATTATGTTCCACATTTTTCCTCCCATTCTATGAAGGATCTCCAATTCTGATCCCTTTCCAAGTGGTTGGCATTGGTAGTCAGGCACCATCTAGTTCTTCTGGTCTCAGGGTCATGAAGGCTGAGGTCTCAATGGTCCATCATATCCTTGGACTTACTGTTTCCAAATGATTTTGATTTTCTTTACCCTTCTTTGCTCCAGATGGAAGAAGACCGATAGTTACATCTTAGATGACCTCTTGATAGCTTTTAAGATCCCAGTCACTACTCACCAAAATAGGATGTAGAACAAGATATTTATGTACTATGTTGTGCCAATTGAGCATCATGTTCCCTGAGATTATGATCCTGATCCCACATGCCCACTACTCTCTCCCTCAAGGAATTTGGTTGTCTCTGAGAAGCTACTCCAATCTTGTGCCCTGTTACTACTGTACTGTATATGGATATTTTTGCAGCAGAAGTACACATGTAAGACTATCTTCCGTCAAATATATCCTTTGTCTTGGGTACATTCCTGTTCACCTACATACACCTGATCTTCTCATTTGTCTATGCATTCAGCCATAGCCTAGTGTTTGCTGCCACTGGTAATGCAGTATTGTGCATGTAATAGCATTTGCCTCTGTTGTCTATATCTGTTGTCTATGTTTCCACATCCTCCTTTTCCCTATTGTCATTGTTCTGACCACACATTTTTGTTATATTGCCTTTCCCTTCACCCAAATCAACACTGACTCTTAACTAGTCAGAAAATTTCCCACCCATCCCCTCCCATGTCTGGTAACCAACAAAGTAAATTTCCTTCCCTGTGTAAACCTTTCTTTGACGTTTTATAGTAATGGACTCATAAAATATTTGTCCTTCTGCGACTGAGTTATTTTACTCAGCATAATGTCCTCCAAATTCATCCATGATGTGAGATGATTTGCGTATTTTTCATTATTCTCTAACGTTGTATTACATTATGTGACTAAACCATAGTTTGGTTATTCATTCATCTGTTGATAGGCACATGGGTTATTTCCATCTCTTTGCTATAGTTAATTGTGCTGCAAATAACATGGATGGGCATATGTCTATTCCTGTCCTGGCTCTCATCTTGTTAGGATATATTCCTACTAATGAAATTGCTGGATCAAATGCTATTTCTATTTTCAGTTTTTTAAAGGAAATGCCATACTGTTTTCCACAGTGGCTGTACCATTTTACAGTCACATCAGCAGTGTATGAGAGTTCCAATCTCTCCACACCCTTGCCTGCATTTGTTATTTTCTGTCTTGTTGAATTTTGCTGTTATTACTGAGATGAGATTATATCTCATTGTTGATTTGCATCTCTCTAATAGCTAATAATTGTGAGCATTTCCTCATGTCTAGGTATCTTCTTTAGTGAAGTGTGTTCATTAGTAAAGTATCTGTTGTTCATGACCTTTGTCCATTTTTTAATTGGATTATTTTCCTTTTGGTATTGAGGTGTTGAAGTTTTCTATAAATTTTAGAGATAAGTCCCTTGGTAGATATGTCATAGCCAAATATTCTCCCCCCCCCCGCCCCCCACCCAGTCAGTAGCTTCTCTTTTTACCCTTTTGGAGAAGTCTTTCAATGCATGTAAAAATTTAATTTTGAGAAGGTCCCAGTCATCTAGTTTCAATTCTGCTTCTTGTGTATCTTGTGTTATGCTTAATAGTCTATTTATGCCATTAATTAGGGCCCCTATGCTTGTTCCTTTTTTATCTTTGATGAACTTTATGGTTTTGGGTTTTACATTTAGGTCTTTGATCTACCTTGAGTTTGTTTTTGTGTATGGTGTTAGGTATGGATGTAGTTTCATTTTCTGCAAGTGGATATCCAATTTTGCCAGCACCATTTGTTAAAAGAAGCTATTTCCCTCCCATTTAATGGGTTTTGGCCCTGGGTCAGAGATCAGCTGTCCATAGTTAGATGGGTCTCTTTCTTGGTTCTCAATTCTGTTTAACTGGTCTATTTGTCTACTGTTGTACCAATATCACACTGTTTTGACTACTGTCGCTGTATAGTAGATTTTGAGAATAAGACTGTGAGACCTCCTGATTTGTTTTTCTTCTTCAGCAGTGCTTTGCTTATCCGAGGTCTCTTTCCTTTCCATGTTAATTTAATGATTGTTTTTTCTATGTCTGAGCTCTGGTGGTGTAGTGCCTAAGGCATCTATCTGACTGCTAACCAGAAGACTGGTGGTTCAAACCCACCAGCCACTCCCTGGAAGGAAGGTTGGGCAATCTACTTCTGTAGTGAAACTGCTTCAGAAACCAAAGGAGGGGTGACTATGGGTCAGACCCAACTCAAGGGCAGTGAATTTTAGTTTGAGTAAAGAATGCTGATGGAATCTGGATCGGGATTGCATTGAATGTATAGATTACTTTGGGTAGTATTGACTTTTTCACAATATTCAGCCTTCCTAACCATGAACATAGCATATTCTCCCATTTATGTAGGTCTCTTGTAGTTTCTGGAGTAGTGTTTTGTAGTTTTCTTTGTATAGGTCTTTTGTGTCCCTGTTAAGATTTATTTCTAAGTATCTTGTCTTTTTAGTACCTATTGTAAATGACATTGGTTTACTTAATTTCTTTTCCTAGATCCCTTTGTTGTTGTAGAGGAATCCAACTGATTTTTGTATGTTGATCTTGTATCCTGCCACATTGCTGAACCTCTCTATTAGTTCCAGTAATTTTCTTTTTTTTTTTCCAGTAATTTTCTTGCTGAGTCTCTTGGGTTTTCTATGTATACAGTAATACCATCTGCAAATAGACATATATTTTCTTCTTCTTTGCCAGTGTGGATGTCTTTTATTTCTCTTTATTGCCTTATTGTCCTGGCTAGGAATTCCAATACAATGTTAAATAGAAGTGGTGACAGAGGGCACCCTTGTCTAGTTTCCATTCACAAGGGGAATTCCTTAAGTCTTTCTTCATTGACAATAATGTTGGCTGTTGGTTTTGCATAGATGACCTTTGTTATGTTGAGGAATTTCCATTCTATTCCTATTTTGCTGAGAGTTTTGAACAGGAATAGGTGTTGGATTTTATCAAATGCTTTTTTTCTGCATCAATTGATATGATCATATGGTTCTTTTATTTATGTGATGGATTACATAGATTGTTTTTCTGATACTGAACCAACTTTACTGTGGTAGTTATGGTTATGTGTCAACTTGGCTGGGCCTGGTTTTGAATGGTTGGGCAGCTGGTGGTATTATTCCCCATGATGACACTGGCAATCAACTCCCTGGTGGAATCAGCCATGAGAAGCTGAGTAGATGTTTTAGGGATGTGGTCTGCTTCCCATTTATAAGGAGAAGCTTTGGGAATGGTCTGCAGCTCTTGGCACTCTTGAATCCCGCATGTATCCAAGTCGTCATTCAGCAACCTACCATGCTGTTTGCCAATCTTGGGATTCTTAATAGACTTGAATCAGTGGCCTGCTGTGTGGTTTGGTAATATTGAGACTGTACCTTTTTACTTGTTGGCCTTGGGTTTGTCAGCCTCAGCAGCCAGCAGCTGCCTGAGTGAAAAAGCCTCCAGCTTCAATGGGTTGGGAGCAAGAGACACAGCTGAAGCTCTTTCTGAAGGTCAAGGGGCTTTTACCCAACCTCTAGAGCCTGGCCCTTTGAATTCTGACTTCTAGTCTCCAAAACTATAAGAGAATAAACTCCTGTTTGTTCAAACTATCTGATTTGTGGTATATTCCTGTCAGAACAGCACTAAGTAACCAAAAGCCTTGCATACCTGGTATGAATCCTACTTGGTCATAGTGTATTATTTTTTACATATGTTTTTAGATTCTGTGGGCTAGGATTTTGTTGAAGTTTTTTGTGTCTGTTTTCATGAGAGAGATTAACCTGTAGTTTGTCTTTTTAGTGGTATCTTTACTTGGTTTTCATATCAGGGTTATACTTGCTTCATAGAATGAATTTGGGAATATTCTATCATTTTCTATGTTGTGGAAAAGTTTGAGAAGTATAGGTTTCAGCTCTTCTCTGAACAGTTGATAGAATTCTCCAGCAAAGCCATCTGGGCTAGGACTTTTTTTTTTCTGGGGAGGTTTTTTTTTTTTTTTTAATGATCTGCTTAATTTCTCCTTTTGTTACGTGTCTGTTCAAGTATTCTATCTCAGCCTGGGTTAGTTTAGGTAGGTCTTGTGTTTCTAGAAATTTGTCCATCTCTTCTAGGATTTTGAATCTGTTGGAGTACAGTGCTTCAGAATATTCTGTTATTATTGAAAAAAAAAAAACAACTCTGCCATCAAGTCGGATCTGACTCATAGTGACCCCTCTTTGCGTCCGAGGTGGTATCACTATAGAAATAGATTGCCCAACCTTCCTTCCAGGGAAGATGGAAGATGGGGCAATCTACTTCTGTAGTGATACTGCCTCGGAAACCCAAGGAGGGGTCACTATGAGTCAGATCTGACTCGATGGCATGTAACAACAACAACAACCTAATCAAGGTCATATTTTGGCTCTCATGAACTTTTTTTAATTGCCTTCAGCTTCAACTTGCATCTGAGCAGTTGATGGTCTATTCCACAGTCAGCTCCTGGCCTTGTTTTGGCTGAAGATATTGAGCTTCTTGATACCTTTTGTCACAGATGTGGTCTGTCTGATTCCTGTGTATTCCATCTGGCAAAGTCCACATGTATCACCACCACTAGTATTGAAAAAAGGTATTTGTAATGAATACACCATTGGTCTTTGTGGTAGTTAAGTTTTTGTGTCAACTTGACTAGGTCTGGTTGAGTGGCTGAGCAGCTGGATATAGTATTTCCCATTATGAGACTAGTAATCAACTTCACAGTGGAATCTACTATGAGCAGCTGAGTAGTTGCTTTAGGGATGTGGTCTGCTTCTTGTATATAAGGAGAAGCCTTGGGGAGTGGTCTGTAGCTTATAGCATGCTTGAACCCAGCATGTAGCTGTGTCATTGTTCAGCAGCCTGCCATGCTCTGTCAACTTTGGGACTTACAATGGACTTGAGTTGATGACCTGCTGTGTGGTTTGGTAACACTGGGACTATGCCATTTTATTTATTGACCTTGGGCTTGTTAGCCTCAGCAGCCAGTAGCTGCCTGAGTGAAGAGATGCCTCAAGCTTCAGTGGGTCAGGAGCAAGAGGCAGAGCTGAAGCTCAAGGTCAAGGGTTTTTCACCCAGCCCCTAGAGCCTGCCACTTTCAACTCAGACTTCTAGACTCCCGAACTGTAAGAGAATAAACTCCTGTTTGTTCAAGCCATTTCATTTGTGGTATGTATTCTTGTCAGAGTGGCACTAGGTAACCAGAACAGTCTTGTAAAATTCTATTACGTTATCTCCAGCATCATTTCTATCACCAAGGCCAAATTTTCTAACTACTGGTGATTCTTATCAACTTTTGCATTCCAATCACCAGTGATAATCAATACATTTTGATTGCATGTTCAGGCAATATCAGACTGTAGAAATTGATAAAAACCTTCAATTTCCTTGTCATTAGTTCTGATAGTTGGTGCATAAATTTGAATATTATTAATATTAACTGGTCTTCCTTGTAGGCATATAGATATTATCTTATCACTGACAACATTGTACTTCAGAATAGATCTTGAAACACTCTTTGTGATGATGAATGCCACTCCATTCCCCTTCAATTTGTCATTCCTGGAATCGTGGAACAAATGATTATCTGATTAAAAATGGCCAAAACCAGTCCATTTCAGCTCACTGATGCCTAGGATATCGATCTTTATGTGTTCCATTTCATTTTTGACATCTTCCAGTTTTCCTAGATTTATACTTCATACATTCCATGTTCCAATTATTAATGGATGTTTAAACTGTTTTTTCTAATTTTGAATCCTGCCACATCAACAAATGGAGGTTCTGACAGCTGTACTCTATATACTTCCTTAACGTCAGCTCTACTCTGAGGAGATAGCACTTCCCCAGTTGTATCTTGAGTGCCCTCCAACCTAAGGGGCTTGTCTCCCAGCACTATATTAGACAGTGTTTTAGGGCTACTTTTAAAGTTTTCCAGTAATATATCAGACAATGTTTCACTGCTATTCATAAGGTTTTCATTGACCAATTCTTTGAGAAGTGGATGGCCTCTTCCTTCTTCTGAGTCTGTCTTAGTCTGGAAGCTCCACTGAAACCTGTCCACCATGGGTGACCCTGCTGGCATTTACAATACTGGTGGCATAACCTCCAGCCTCATAGCAACACACAATTCACCACAGGATGACAAACTGACAGACAAGTTCGTCTCCCTTAGTTGTTCCAAACTGCTCTGCTCATTTCCTGGCCTCCCTTAAAGCTGCCTTCCAAATAGTTTGGGAGGTACGCTATATATATATATCTGGCCTCCCTTAAAGCTGCCTTCCAAATAGTTTGGGAGGTACGCTATATATATATATCTGGCCTCCCTTAAAGCTGCCTTCCAAATAGTTTGGGAGGTACGCTATATATATATATCTGGCCTCCCTTAAAGCTGCCTTCCAAATAGTTTGGGAGGTACGCTATATATATCATCAGATAGCTCTATTACTTGTCCTTTCTTGGGGTGATATCCTACTTCTTTAGCTTGGACTCTTGTTTCTACTATCTTGTCTTTTTTGGTTTGATTTGAAGTTGTCTGTTGTTTCATAGACATTTTGCAATTGTTGTCTTTATTTGTTTGTTATGTACTGATTTTTTTCACTCTGATTTTATGTTTTAATATATCTGGAAGTGTGGAGCAGGTGTACTTCTTTGGTTGTTAACTTGGTTGTTGTGCTCTCCAGCTTTCTCTTTGTTGGAGGAGTAACTGATGGGGATGTGGGTGCAGGTCTTGGTTCATTGTGAAGAGGAGGTGCATTTGGGATGAGTAGGTGTTGTCCACCGTCTGTCATTGATCCACTGGTGTGGGAGCTATTACTGTTACTCATCTTTTGGGTGAAGTGGTTAGTGTAGTAACTAAAACTGACCCATAAGCCAAAAATCAAACTCACTGTCATCAAGTTGAATTGGCCTCATAGTGACCCCTCCTTGGATTTCTGAAGAAGTACCACTATAGAAGTAGATTGCCTCATCTTCCTTCCGAGGAGTGGCTGGTGGGTTTGAACCACCAGCCTTCTGGTTAGCAGTCAAATGCCTTAGGCATTACGCCACCAGAGCTCCTAAGGCTGACTAGTGGAGGGTTAATATGTTCCTCCCATTGGATGAGGTGGGGGAAAAGAAGGACAGAAAGAAAGCCAAGGAAAAGAAGGAGAGATGAAAAGAGAATAAATGCCGAATAAATGGGGAAAAAAGAATATAAGAAAAAGAGAGAAAACAAAAGTGAATAGCTGAGAGAGATAAAGGTTTGGTGACAATGAAAAAAAATGAGTAGGTAAAAGGGTAAATGATCAGATAGAATGGAAGAATAATAGGGTAAGAGCAAAGTAGAAAAATTAAGAGAGGATAAAGTAATTGAGGAAGGATTTTTCTAGTTATGTTCAGCCAGCCACCCTGGGATCTGGCTGCTGTGGCAGAATCTGCTCATTGTCTGAGTACTCAGGTAGGAGAAAGGAGATTGGTGCAAGAAGTGACCTCCAGAAGTGAAGGCTAAATCTTATTTTTCTGTGCTTATTGTGAGATAGTTCAGCCAGTGATGCAGGCCCTGTATCTGTTTGGAGAGGTTTGTTGAGGGAAGTGTTTTGCCAACAATCAAGCCCTGCAGTTCAAACCCACCAGTCACCCCAAAGGAGAAAGGACCACCTTCCTCTGTGAGGATCCACAAGTCTCAAAATCTCAGACCTCAGTTCTACTTTGTGCTAAGAAGGGTAGCTAAGAGTTGGACTTGAGCCCACTGTCATGAGTCTGATTTGGGGTTTTGTTTATTTGGAGATAATTTCTCTTCCCTTTCCCTTACTTCCTCTGGACTCTGTGGCAGCTTAAGCTGCAAGAGTCCTGATCTATTTCCCAATATGTTTTTTGCCCGCTTGTGTAGCTTCAGTTCACCTTGAAATCCTCCCACTCTGTTTTACTCTGTTTTTAACACCTGTATATTCCATGAAGGTTTTCTTTTTTTTTTTTTTCCTGCTTCCTTTCCCTGTCTTCACTGGATCTAATAAGTTATCTTCTAATTGGATGCACTTAACTGCAGGATCATTATTTGTATTTGTTTTACTGATTTTCTCAAAATATCTGTTGAAAGAGGATCTGGTGTGCAGTCTGTTAGTAGGATACCATCTTCCTTCTTTTGGGTCATGATTTCCTATCCAATCTGATAATCTCTGTCACTTGACTGGTGCATGTAATACATTTATATTCAGTGTAATTATTAATAGATAGGAATTTACCATTGTCCCTTTGATATGTATATGTATGTGTGTGTATGCTTTGTGGTGCTGCTGGTTTCCTTGGTCCATATCTTTGGTTTTTTTTCACACTAATTTCATTTTGTTTACAATTTTTCTTATCCCTTCCTTTGTTGTTGCTGCTTTAGTACTTAGTCTTCATGATTTTCTTCTATTTTATTTTGTTGAAGTTTATTAATTTTCTTTTATGTTACCCTATAATTTATTTTCCCAAATTTAAAAGCATCTATTATGTCTTTATAATGTCTTAATTTCCTCTCTATTTGGAAGTTCTGTATATACACCATACATTCCCTCTTTCTGGTTTGTAATTTTCAGAATTTACAAATTGACCTCTCTGGTTCCCTATTTTCAGTCTTATAGGTTTATTGTAATTTTGATCCTTCCATATTTGGTTAAAAATCAGGAAAAGTGTGTGTTAGGATTGTATCCATTTGCCATACTCATTTAATTTGTATGCTGAGAAAATAGCTCAAGAATCTGGACTTTATGAAGAACACAACATCAGGGTTGAAAGAAGACTGATTGACAACCTGTGATATGCTGATGACACAACCTTGCTTGTTGAAAGTGAAGAGGAATTGAAGCACTTTCTGAAGGCCCTTGACTTTTTCTGAAGGTCCTAGGCTGCAGTCTTCAGTATGGATTATACTTCAACATAAAAAAAAAAAAAATCCTCACAACTGGACCAATAAGGAACATCACAATAAATGGACAAAAGATTGAAGTTGTCATAGATTTCATTTTACTTGGGACCACAATCAATACTCATGGATTCAAGTAGTAGTCAAGAAATCAGATGACATACTGCACTGGGTAAATGCACTGCAAAAGACCTCTTTAAAGTGTTAAGGAGCAAATATGTCACTTTGAAGACTAAGGTGTGCCTAATGCAAGCCATGTTTTTTAATAGCCTCATATGCATGTGAAAGTTGGATAATGAATAAGGAAGACTGAAGAAGAGTTGATGCCTTTGCATTGTGGTGTTGGCAAAGAATACTGAAAATACCATGGGCTACCAGAAGAACAAACAAATCTCTTCTGGAGGAAGTGCCATTGGAATGCCCCTTGGAAGTGAGAATGACCTGACTACTCACCTACTTTGGTCATGCTGTCAGAAGTGGCCATTCCTTGGAAAAGGATATCATGTTTGGTATAGTGGAGGATCAGCAGAAAAGAGGAAGACCCTCAGCTAGATGGATTGACAGTGGCTGCAACAATGGATTCAAGCATAGCAGGGATTATGAGGATGGTACAGGACTGAGCAGTGTTTCCTTCTGTTGTACAAAGGGTTTCTAGGAATTGTAGCTGCCTCCATGACACCTAAAAACAACAACATAATTTGGGCTGATTGCTGGGTGATTTTTTATATTTTTTAATCTCAGGTTGCTGTCACTCTTGGTTCTCTGTGTAAATAACTCATTTCAGCATTTCTTGTAAGCTTGGTCTGTTTTTTCGAGATTTCTTTAATTTCTGTTTATCTGGAAATATCTTTATTTCACCATTGTATTTGGGGACAATTTTGCCAGATATATACTTTTTGGTTGACAGTTTTTTCTTTCTTTCAGCATTTTATGTATGGCATCACATTTCTTTCTTTCCTGCATGATTTCTGCTGAGAAATCAGAGCTTAGTCTTATTGGTTCTCCTTTGTATGCAACTTTTTGTTTTTTTGAGCTGTATTCAGGATTCTTTGGAAAGTTTGATTATGATATCTTGATGATTTTATTTTGTAGTCTATCTTATTTGGGGTTCGTGGAGCATCTTGAATGCATATATTTTCATCTCTCATGATATTAGGGAAGTTTTCTTTTACATTTTTCTCAGTGTTTTTTTCTTTTTAGTCTCTGCCTGTTCTGAAATTACTGTTACATATAAGTTATTTCTCTTGTTGGTATTCCACATAATTCTTAGGCCTTCTTCATTTTTTTGCCCCCCCCCCCTTTTTAAATTGTTTCTCTAACAGATTAATGGTAGCTCTGGTGGCGTAGTGCCTAAGGTATTTGACTGGTAACCAAAGGCTGGCAGTTCAAACCCACCAGCCACTCCTCGGAAGGAAGACTGAGCAATCTACTTCCATAGAGTTTTCCTCAGAAACCCAAGGAGGGGTTGCTATGAATCTAATCAATTCTATCCCAGTGAGGTTTTTTTTTTTTTTAAACCAGATCAATTTTAACAGATTTGTCTTTATTTTTGAAATTCTGTCTTCCATTGATTGAATTCTGACATAGTCAGGCCATTTTCACTTCCAAGGAGCATTCCAGCTGCACTTCCTCCAGGACTTCTAAGAGGTTATCTATTTCTATAATTCTAGTATTAGTCTTTTGGATTTGTATTTTCTGTTTTTATATGGTTTCTAATTTTCCATTTAGTTTGTCCATTTGTTCTAGTTTTTATTCCAGAATTCTCCTAGAGGTTTTTTTTTTTTTTTTTCCCCTGTGTTTTCTTTGATCTTAATCTGTTGAAAAGTCCTAAGTATAATTCTTTTCAATTCCTTATCAGGTAATTTCCAATGCCATTTATTCCTCAGAAAGGTGTTTTAGCTCTGTATTATGGTCATTTATTTGAGAGACCTTATCTTATTTGTTTGTATGAACTGAGGTTGTCTGTTGTTTCCAAGATATTACAATATTGTTGTATTTATTTGATGTTTGCATGTTGGTGTTGCAAAAAAGGCAGGGAGGCCACATGTTCTGACCTCCTCTAACCCCACAAGAGGAAAACAGAATCACCATCAATAGCCCCAAACCCTATTACTGCAAGGCCAGACATGCTGCCTCCCTCCAGCCCTTTCACCAACCATTCCCAAAGCACCCACCACTTCTCTCTTGGGTTCGATAATTCACTGCAGTGGCCACATAGAACTCACAGATTACGGGGTTTATTAGGGAAGCACCAGGCTACAATTCGAGTTCAGGAAAAATGCTCAGTCTCTCTCCCAACCCACTCTCTCTCAGCCAACAGTCTCTCATGGTCTCTTTTCCAGCAGTGCATGTCCCTTGGTGTCTCACTCAGCAATGCATGTCTCTTGTGTCTCTTTCCCAGCAGCAATGTCTCTTTCAGCAGCACATCTTCCTCAGCCAGTAGTCAGAGAGAGATTTCTTCTGCCTCTAGGAGGCCTCCTTTTGAGCCTGGCAGAGTGGCCAAAATAACCAATCATAACATCAGAATTCTAAACACCTGAGAGAGAGCAGGAACCTCCCAGAACATTGCTTTGTGTTGCACCCAAAAGAAATACCCCAGGTGGGTAACTTTTACAATCAGGGACTCCTCAGTTGCTCACAGCAAATTCCACCACAGAGTTTACAAAGACTAATGGCTGGAAAAGCCATACCAGGTAATTTACTACACTGCAGGTGTGTTTTGCCCAGGTTTTTATTTTATTTTATTTTAATATATCTGGGTGAGCAAGGTGACTATGTTACTATGCTTGGTAGTTTGGCAGCATTTAAGTGCTCATCACCTGTATCATGGTGGGTGTGGTAGCAGGTTTGAATGTGTGTTGTTCATATAAAACAGTTGAGGGTTGGCCTAGATTGGTGTTGGCCAGTGTCTGTGATTGATCAAATGGTGCAGAAGTAGATTGTGGCATTTGCTCAGTAGGTGGATGTGATAGTTAAGATTATATGTCAACTTGGCTGGCTCATTATATATCAACTTGGCTGGCTCATGATTCTTAGTTGTTTAGCAGTTATGATGTCATTCCTCATGATGAGATCTGTTATAATGTAATAACCTCCATGTTGAGATCTGGTGTGAACATCCAATAAGTTGAAAGGGAGTTCTCTCAGAATGTCCTGGCAAAGATCTCTGACTTTTTTCTTGAGGTCCTGCATCTGGCTTATCATTAGCTGAACTTAACCAGTTGCATGCCTTATTGCCATCTTATCTTGGAATTGTTGCCTTCATAGCCTGTGAGCAAACAACCTGCCATTTACTTGCTGATCTTGGATTTTTCAGCTTCTAAAGCCAGCACCCTGATGTATTGCCTGGTGATCTTTTGTTCATTAGCCCCTGTAGTGATGTGAGTCAGGAAAAGCCTCCAGTTTGACATCTGGCCTATGGATTTGGGACTTGTCAGTCTCTACAACTACATTAGCCATTTCCTTGAGATGAATTTCTCTCTCTCTCTCTCTCTTTCTCTATATGCACACATATATATGTATACATGGGAGCTCTGGTAGCACAGTGCCTAAGGCACCTGACTGCTAACCAGGAGGCTGGCAGTTCAAACCCACCAGCCACTCCTCGGAAGGAAGGTTGGGCAATCCTACTTCCGTAGTGATGATAACTGCCTTGGAAACCCAAGGAGGGGTCGCTAGGAGTCGGG